>NC_090436.1:443033764-443333764 GCF_031143425.1 Pleurodeles waltl | reverse complement strand
TTGGTTAGTATAGCTTTATAAAGCTAATTAGCTATTCTCTGCCCATTTCACACAGCACATATGGCTTGTATTAGGACATGTGTTTCTAGTTCCATGTTGGAGATAGCCAAACTAGTTTGGAGAGTATAAGGTAATGACCCATAGATCAAAAATGTACCATTAACTAGTCCGAACTATTCTGCAAGTGAAATAAAGTATAATAGTTGCCCATGAAGAAAAAGATCTCCTAGAGATGTGATACCAGTCTTGTCCCAGTGACATAGGTAAGAGTTAAGAACTCAACTCTGAAGATTGGGGGAGAGGCCCAGCAGTGGGATTACAAGGGCATACCGGGTAACAAGTTGAGTGATATGAAGGCTTCTAGTGAAGCACTGTAGCTTTACCCTGCGAAGGCCAGGCACGTTCTGAGGGATCCTAGCTTTTGGAAGTTTAAGACTGTGGTTCTCAGCAAATCCAAGTGTCCTCTCTGGTTGAGAGCTCCTCTAGTAATCAACCCGCAATCCAGGTGGACAGCCACTGTAGTTGTGCGACAAGTTAGTAATGGTGAAAGTTAGGGGCACCCAGACCCCATTGGTTCACCGGCAACTGCAGTTTAGCTAGCGATACCCTAAGGCGTCTCATGTGCCACAGCAGTTTTCCAAGTAGAGAGTCTAGTTCTTGGAATATCTTTAATGTTAAAAACAAGGGCAAGTTGATGAAGTAATATAAAAGACATGGGAGCATAACTATTTTTGATAAAGCAACTCAACCTGCAACTAAATAAGGCAAACACTTCCAGAAACCTACCTGTGTTCTAAGGGCACTGCTTGAGATAACTTTCAAGGAGATCCTTGTCAGTTAGCAAACTCCACTACCACACTCTTAACACAGATCTTAAAACATACTGCAATTACATAGTGACTGAATCTACATTGGATTTTCTCTTTATTGCTCCCTAAACAATATGCAAAAGCATGTTGTTGTCCAAAAACTATAGTCCATTGCAACTGATCTTCCTCACCTGATCATGTTTACAGACCTAAAGAACACGTTACTTACCTTCAGTAACACCTTAGCTGGTAGAGACATAGGGCCTCATTACGACCCTGGAGGTCATGAGACCACCAGGGCCACGATGGCAGTCGGACCGCCGCCAAAGCAGCTGTCTGGCCTCCACATTATGACCGTGGCGGAGCCACCACAGTCAGACTGCCAACACCGCCAGGTTGCCGCCAGCCTGGTGGTGCTGGCAGTCTCAATCCGCCAAGGCAGCGCTGCTTGCTGCTCTGGGGATTACGAGTCCCCTTTCCGCCAGCCTTTGAATGGCGGTAGCTCTGCCATGCAAAGGCTGGTGGAAAGGGGATACCGGGAGCCCAATAGGGATCCCTGCCTGCCCATTCACTTGGCATGGACAGTGTAGTGGCCCCCATTGACAGCCCCGATTACGGGCAGTGGAAAGTGTGACGGGTGCTGCTGCACCCGTAACACCTCCACATTGCCGCGAAATCGATTACGAGCGGGTGTCAATGTTAAGGCCCTGTTCACCGCAGGGCCGGCAGGTGGAAACACTGTTTCCTGCTGTGCGGTGACCTCATAATAGGACTGGCGGTGTTCTGGCCGCTAAGGCGGTCAGGTGGCGGTACGAGTTTAGCAGGCGGCCTCTGCTGCCCGCCGAACCCGTAATGAGGACCATAGTCTAGTTGCAGATTCCTTACCTTAGAATTTCCCCAGGTGTCAGTCTGACTCTGGAGATTCAGTACCCCTGCGCTCCAATAGGTGGTGTTGGTTGGCTCTGCGTCCACTGTTGGCGTTGTGCGCGCCGGATATGATGTTGCGGGGCATATGGTTGCCACCCCGGTGCACTGACGTCTGTTTCTTTTCACAACTTTCCACGTCAGAAGCACGGAGCCATGACGAACACTGACCATTCGCGTGTCTGAACTAGAGCCCTGAAAGGAAGTCCCTGTCCCTAGAAATCAGTTTGCAGAGCCAGGAGGATGGATGGGGCGGTAAGGAACCTGCTGCTAGAATATGTCTCTATCAGACAAGGTGTTACCGAAGGTAAGTGACTTGTTCATCTGATAGAGACTTTTAGTTGCAGATTTGTTACCGTAGAATAGATACCCAAGCAATACCATCCCATAGGAGAGTCTGCAAACCAAGATCAAACTAGAAAGTCCTGCAAGACCAAACGGGCAAGTAACAGTCCCTCCAGACCTGACTGTCCAGGCAGTAGTGTTTGGTTAATGTATGCAGTCATGCCCACATTGTTGCCTGACAAATATCCAAGACTGGAACTCCACATGCTAATGCAGTGGTTGCAGCTGCCACTATGGTAGAATGAGTGTGCAAACCCTTGGGGTGTTGCTTTTTAGCCAGTGCATAGCACATTTTAATGCAAAGAACAACCTATCTAGAGATGGTTCTCTTCTGCACTGCCCACCTTTCCTCGCACCCACATACTCAAAGAGTTGCCCATTTACCCTGAATTCTTTGGTATGATCAAGGTAGAACACCAACACTCTTTTTGGGCCCAGGCGGCGGAGTCTCTCCTCTTCCTTGGAAGGATGAGGGTGTGTGTAACAAGCAGGCAAGGTGATGGATTGGCCTACACGAAAGGGTGTGACCACTTTTGGCAAAAAGGAAGCCCTGGTGTGAAGCACCACTTTGTCAGGACAGATGGAACGGTAGGGTGGCTTAGATGACAATGCCTGCAGCTCACTCACCCTGTGGGCAGATGGAATGGTCACAAGGAAGGTAGTTGTTAATGTTAGAAGCCTGAGAGGACAGTTATGGAGCAGCTCAAAGGGAGCGGACATCAAGAAAGTAAGAACCAGATTCAAATCCCATTGGGGCATTATGAATGGATGGATGAAACATACAGATAAAGAAGTTTAAGGAATCTACAATAGAAGATTTAAACAAAAAAGGAAGGTCAGGTAATCTCAGAAAAGCTGAGATAGCAGACAAATAACCTTTGAGGGTGCCCAAAGCAGAGCCCTACTGGGCCAAAGAAAGTATAAACAAATGGACCTCGGAAAGCGGGGCAGAGGGGGTCAACAGAGTTGTTCGTACACCATGCCACAAATTTGTTCCATCAAGAGGCGTATACCATTTTGCCAAGATAAAGTTACAGGCTTCCAGCAGAAGGTCAAAAGCTGTCAACTGCCACTGCTCAATCTCCACGCAAGAAGGCGGAGACTGGAGAGGTTTCGATGGAGAACCCTCACCTGCTGCTGTGACAGAAGGTCCCCCAGAGGGGGCAGTCTGATAGGAGGATTAATGGCCGAGTCCAGTAGCTCGGGATACCAGACTCTTTGTGCCCAGTATGGTGCCATAAGGATCACTTGGGCCCAGTCGTTCTTGATCTTCTTGAGAACTCTGAGCAGAAGTGGTATGAGCGGAAAGGCATACAGAAGGCCTGAGTTCCACTAGAGGCGAAACTCCAATATTCACTTCTGACACTGCGTGTTCTCTGCTGAGGCACACAGATAAAACCAAGAATCTCCCTAGGCTGAAAGAGACCACGCGCTACCTCCGGATGGAGACGCCATTTGTGATCGTCCAGGCATTGTCAGCTGAGTTTGTCCGCTTTGGCGTTCAGAGAGCCCGCCAGGTGTTGAACCACCAGGGGAAATGCCCTGATGTTCCAGCCATGTTCAGAGGCGCAAAGCATCATGAAAAAGAGTCCATGATCCCACCCGCCCTACTTGTTGCAATACAACATGAGGGTGGTGTTGTCCATGAACACCTGCACTACTTTCCCTTTGAGAGAGGGAACAAAATGCCAGTCTGTTCACCCTCACCTACTGATGTGGAGCCCGGACTCCGCCAAAGACCAGATGCCTCTGATCTCCGCCTCTCTCATGTTACCGCCCCATTCCAGGAGTGACGCTGGTTTGGAAGCTGCAAGGGGTGGGGGAAGGCGGTGGACTGGCTAGACTGCTGGCTCCCTGATCCACAAGGATGTTGAATCCCACGTCCCCTGCGACGCACAGGCTGGACAGCATGAGCAGAACAGTGGCTGGAGGGAAATGAACGAGGTGGGACGCCCCTTCCGTAGCCACAAAAGGGGAGAAAAGCAGACTGAGGGGGCACAGGGCTGCTGCAAGGCCTAAGGACCTGGCCGTAGCCCAGGTCTCTTTAAAGCACTCGAGCGCCGAGTCTGCTTTGGTTCCAAAATGATGGGTGCCGTCGAAGGACGTGTCCATAGGAGTAGATTGGACTTGCCCCGAAAAGCCAGACATCCTCAGCCGAGCGTGGGGCCTTAAGGCCAACGTCAAAGCAACCAATCTGCATAGTGAGTCGGTCGTATCCTGCCCACATCATATTGTGAACTTAGCTGTGTCTTTCCTGTAAGCAACAGGTTAGGAGGGAATGGCCTGGGCCTCCTCTGGGATCTGTGGTAGCACTTGCGCAACCGTGTTCCATAAGGCATGGGTGTAACAGCCCAAAAGGCATGCAATGTTCACTGACCACAATGCCAGGCTGGGGGAAGAAAACATCTTCATCCCAAGCTGATCAAGCTTCTTGGATTTCCTACCTGGGGGTGTGGAAGGGAATGCGCTTAGGGATGTGGAGGCTTGGATAACCAAGCTCTCAGGGTCGAGTGTTGCGTCAGGCGGGCATTTGTCCTGTTCACAGGAGCCCCTGTGCTGTGTTTGGACGAAGTCTCCAGGAGGGCTTCTTTTAAGGGAAAAAAGGGATTCAGAAGAGGAAGTCTCAGGATGACGCACCTCTGTCAGGAGGTTAGTCCTGATTGCCAACAAAGGCAGCACGAGGGCCAGGACCACGGCCGCTCTCCTTACCACCATGGAGTAGGACGCTTCCTCCTCCGTAGCCACGATAGGGGGAGAAAGCATGCTGGAGACAGGGGAAGTGTCCAGACCACTAGCTTCACCCAGGTCTGTCAGCCAGTCCATGGGATATTCAAGCCGGTATTCCAAAGGGGCCAGCAACCCCTCACAATCCTCACTATATGCCAACTTAAGGGAATAAAGGTCAGGATCCGACCTAGGGAGCAAGGGCCAGATGTACTAAAATGCAATTTTGCATTTTCTAAATAGCGACTGCATAGAAATCGCTATTTAGGAAATGCAAAATGCTATGTACAGAGAGACCGATTTCCTAATAGCGATTCCTACAAAATAGGAATTGCTGTTAGGAAATCACAAATAAGGAATACCACTGTGTTTGTGTCAATGGGCCGGTTTTGCAATTCCCAAATATCGATTTCTTACTAGGAAATCGCTATTTGGGAAATGCAAAACCAAGGATGGCAATAGGCAAATGGACCCCCTTGGCTCACCCCAAATAAAGTGACGCACAAGTAGAGCATGTGTGTGGTCTACTGCAATTTAAAAAAAGCATTTTGAGGTGCTTTTAATTTTTTTTAAAATAAATATATAAATAAATGCAACCTAGCGCCGTTATATGGCACTCCTTAGACTTACCAGTCTATGGGCGAAAGACGCTAGGTAGAGTGCAACTAGGTAAGAAGTAAGTTATTGTACGTCTACCCTTGTTCTAGTTTCTCAGTGGGCCAGGGCGCAAAAAGCGGCGGAGAGGAATCAACTTTGCGAGTTGAGTTTTTGGGCCCAGGCAGCTGAGAATACTGCAATTAATAGCACAAAGCATACACAGTTTTGAACAACAAAATAACTATCATCCAAGCGAGTAGTGGAATTGCCACAGAGAGAAAAATGAAAGTCTTGAAGTGCCAAAGAGCTGGTCCAAAGTCAAAGGCCCAACATCCGTTTATAGGGCTATCAGGGTTCCAGTGGGCTGTGGCAAAGGAGGACTGCATAGACTTCAACAGATGACCAGCTGGTCCTCTCTAGTGGCCTCCAAAGTCAATGTACAAACAGGGGCAATACTGAGGCTGAAAACAGGCTGGCTCATGCAGTAGGGTATTCTGGCTTATACAATTTTAGAGAACTGTATCTTGTGAATAGCTGGTTGTGATCAAAATTTCTACACTGCATAGAAAAGCACAGGACTGGGATGTCCACTGGTTCCCATGTGCAAATGTGAGCCTGGATTCAGAGACTGTGTCTAACCACATCTTTAAAATGCAATAAATTCTGAACCAAAGGAAGTACAGAGAAGGTTAAAAAGGTTTTATAAACCAGCGTGCCCAGTCTCAGGCAATGGAACATTGAACCAAAGTCTAGGATAAAAAGAAATCCCAGCACTTTTCCACTTATGCTTTTCGTGGGTTGGAAACGGAGTGAAAGTTCCTAGTGGCTCCTGGGCAGCTCCACTTCTTTACATTATCCTTCATTCAGCTCATTAGAGAGCTGATTCTTATGTTTTTCGTTTTTGTCGCCAGTCAAGCAAAACCTTATTCAAGGCTAGAGCACAAAAACAGGGAGTTGGAATGCAGAGCCTATTTTGAATCCAAGTCTCAAGAAACTGCCTCTATAGTTCAGTGCCTATCCAGTCATGGGATTACTGGTGGCTTGCAGGGCCAATCAAATGGAGTCATACCTTCAAACGTCATGACTAACCCAACCAACCCAGTGTTGGGCATTAAATCATGAGCATATTTACAATGAAAAACTCAAGTTCAAGAATACAAATATAGGCCCTCATTCTGACCCTGGCGGTCGGCGGAGAGACGGCGGTCGGACCGCGAACAAACCGGCGGTATTAAAAATGTCATTCTGACCGCGGCGGTCCCCGCCGCGACCGACCGCCACTTCTCCACTCCGACCGCCACGGCGGTCATGACCGCGGGGCTGGAGTTTGCGCACTCCGGCCCGGCGGTCGTCCCAAGACCGCCAAGGGTATTATGACCCTGCCTACCGCCGCGGTTTCTTGCGGGCGGGAACCGCCGTGCGAACCATGGCGGTAAGCACTATCGGGGCCAGGGAATTCCTTCCCTGGCACTGATAGGGGTCTCCCCCACCCCCCACTACCCACCCGAGTCCTCCCCCCACACCCTCCACCCCCCTGCCACCCCCCAGAGGTGGTACGAACCCCCTCCCCACCCCCACCCCGACATGCACATACATGCACCCCGACATGCACACACCCCCAACATGCACATATACACACCCCCTACACACACATACACAACGGGGACACATACCCGCACACATACATGCAGACATGCGCACCTGCCGAACAGCACACATTACCCATAGACACAGCAGCACCCCCCGCCCGCATACACGCACTCACACACCCCCTCTACACACTCACACGCACACCCCCATGCACGCCCACATCACACAACACCCCCCCACCCCCTCCCCTCACGGACGGTCAACTTACCTTGTGCGTTGGTCCTCCGGGAGGCGACGGGAGCCATGGGGAGGTGACCGCCAACAGAATACCGCCAACAGAAGACCGCCACACAGAAATGTGGGTCGTAATTCTGTGGGCGGTGTTCTGCTGGCGTGGCGGTGGAGGTTGACCAGTCTCCACTTTCCCGCCGACCGCCAGTGTGGCTGCTGGCGGTTTTCCGGCGGAACGCTCCCAGCGGTCAGAATGCGCACAGCGGCATACCGCCGCGGTCGGCGGTCTTCACCGCGGCGGTAACTCGGCGGTCTTGCGAAAAGACCGCCAAGGTCAGAATGAGGGCCATAATATCTATAAAGTGGTGCATGGAGCAGAAAGGTTGCTAAAAAAAAGTAATGTGGCAACAATATGAAGTTGTAGGTCGGCTCTAAGCACAATAAGCTATGACAAATAATTACGAAAAGCTTTCTAAAGGCATCTCCTAACATTGAAGCAGTTTTCATCAGCTAACCTCAATGTGTAGTCGCTAACAAACATAGGCACTTCAAGTTCAGATAAAGCTAAAATGCAAGGATCAAACTAAGGCTTTTTCCTCCAGTCTTTCTAAAGATCCTGTGAAACCTGAATACACAGGTATGTTAGAGTGAATTCCTAAATAATAAATAATATTTGCTGCTTGTTATGAATGATTTGTATATGAAATGAATTAGCAGCATTCTACAGAACCATAGGGTCGATTTAAAGCTTACAAGTAAGAATACTCCAGGAGACAGCTCTTACATTTGCAGAAACTGCGTTCTCAGCAGTTCTCATTAATGCACTGAACCTGTGTCATGAGGCTCTGTCAGCATGATGGTGTTGTATGGTACACTTACAATATCTTCTTTTATTTAAAAAAAAAAAAAAGTGGGATTTTTGTTTTTAAAATAAGAAAAGCAGGAATCCCTGCACAATGCAAAATTTCTCCCATGGCGTGGGGGATTATTAAAATATTTTTACTTCTACTTAGAGCCACGGTTTGTCTGTGGTGTGTAAAAGGAAAAACTGCCCATTTTACCACCCAATCTAAATAGAGTGGTCAGACAAATAGCTAAACCTCTGAAGGCCCATGCTCCTTTCCTTGGAACAGACCAATCTCCTTACATTTATGACACATTTTCCACAATTTAGAGAGGAACCAGACAAATGGTATACAGAAATAGATAGGTTGGTGGCAATTCCAAAGGTACATTGAGTAGATCTGAATACACTGTTTGAAATTGTTGTCCCCAAGGATTTATGGGCTGAATTCAAAGCAGCCGAGACATGGCCAACTGAGGAGCCTCCAAGACTGCATCCTCAATGGAGTACAGCTCCTCCTGTCATGGAAAAGTGCAAAGAGGTGAGAGCCGAGTTGAAGCAAAAAGTACTGTAGTGACTGCTTTGATTCAAAACAGAGGAACTTGAAAGAAAAATGCATTAAATGCACAGTCAAAGCATTTTCAGAGGAGTGGTAGGAATCAGATGATGGATTGGGATTTTTATTCTGTTTTTGTTGGTGTTGCAAATTCTGGTGCAAGGAAATGGTGTGCAGTATGCACACGCTGGATACGTGGGTCCACAGGGGAGAGGTTTTGTTAATAATTCCAATGTGACTATTAACATGATTATTATGGCAATGCAAGTGCAGACAGAATCCAAACTGAAATCAAAATAATTTCCGAATGGTTCAGCAAATGCAGCAGAATACAACTCAGATGGCACACAGTGGGATGCTGCAGTCAACAGTCCCAGCACAATTGGTTTCGGTGCAGAATATGGAGTAGGAGACATGCTTAAATGCAGCTGGGGGAAGGACTATGGCCGCCCTAGAAGAGTAGTGACATGCAAGTGAGACAGCCTCTTTCACGGGTGCTTGTAAGATCAACATCTCCATAATGGAATCTTTCAAAAATACTCTAGATTGTCAGGGTCCTGGAATTCTTTGGCTTTGCCCCACATTGTTATAAGAACTATGGCGTGTGCCAAGAATCTGAATTTGGTATCCTACTTCCTAAGCATAGAGCCAGACGGGTTGGAGGATTTTTTCTGTTTGCGATTTGTTGCATGGAAAAGGTCAGCAAAGACATACATGGAGTGCCTCTCAGACGTGCACAGGCTGTTCATTTTAGCAACTAGTGTCCCCTTTCGAGCCTGTAGATGTTGTTGAAGCCCTCATATAATCAATCTAAGTGTGCCACATGTACTAGTTGTTTCATTACCTGACGGGTTGTGGACACTAAAACTCCAATGAGGGAAAAACGTCTGTGCGGAGTAAACCAGGAAGAAGGCATTTCCAGAAGTTCAGCATGTTACTGCTCTCTGAGGATTTAGAAGTGCACACTGTACACCCTGGAAAGATCTTTCAGTTCAGTATTACACCTTCGGAGGTGTTTCATGTCTGTAACCAATCAGTGAGGTAATTTGTTTGGTCTTCTAAGTCATCAGTTCTCTTTTCGTTTGGATCTGATCCCTTTGGATACAGAGGTCCTCCAAAGTGCCCCAGACACTCTAAAAGCAGAAAAATCTTACACAGGATAGCTTCGAGCAACTAAACAGTTATCTAACAGTTATTATTGCTCAGCGTCTACATTATAGTGATTAGAAACATTAACTTGTGGTCAATAAACCCAAAACAAGGTACAACGTAGAAGATTTAAAGTATCTAATAAATCTAGAATACTTCACAAATATACATAAAAATCAGAGGGATGATCAACACAGCGATAATTAAAACTGATTACCTGCAGTAATCTCCCTGCTTTGCAACTTCAGCCAATGAAAAAATGCAGTCGATGGTTGCAAGGTTAACAATGACTTTATGTATGCTATGATACAGTTCAGCAAACTCACTAGAAGAAGAAAAGTAAAATAATAAAATATGATGAGAGTGGATTACTGAAGCAAATTAAAACTGCAGAACAATGTGTTTTTAATATTTAAATGACTAAGGCCAGCACATGGGACTTACATTGAGCTAACCTAGCTGCAAAGCAATGGAGCATGTCCAATAATGGACAGTACAACATATCAAGGTAATCCATGTACTATCCGTCCGTTACATGTCTGAGATATAGAGATGTCGAAAGAAGCTTCTTGGTAGTAGAGTCGGAACTAAATCAGAACCGACCAGCAAAAGAAAAGAATACATGTACCTTTTGTAGAGTGCTACCATACCCCTGTGTGACTCTTCAGAATGCCGCCACCACCACCCCGAGGGAGGTTGTGAGGCACAGCGCTTCACTTGAAACTGATGGACTGGCAGATTGACGCTACATGTGACTGGACTGCCCTCCGAAAGAGTTTCAAATAATCTTTGCTTAATGACACATGTATTAGTAGGTTATATTTATTACTGAGTGCATGATTAGAACCTTATGTGCTAGCAGTCCGGAGCCTCTTGCTAATATCAATACAGAAATTGTACGTGGATCATCTGCAGGAGGAACATTAAGAATCATTTAGGTACCTTGCCTGATCGTGCATAAGTTGCAATGGTGTACCTTCACTGTCTCTGCAAGGATCTTTAAACAGACGCAGACCTCATTTTGAAAACAGGACTTTGACATCAAACAGGAGATCTCAACTAACAGTATGTGGTAAATAGGGATGGAGGTCTTACACCAGACACGCTTTCTGATAGCAAACCTAGATTAACCTTGTTGCACTATCTGTATAATCACAAGGTATAATAATTCTGTGGGCAATTCAGGCCCTTCCTGCAAGCGGATTTAGCATTGTTTAACTGCACTGATCAGTAGGATCTGATCTCATCACGGGTAACTGCAAGCTGCATCTGGCAATATGGCAGCTATGCTGCAGAGAGAAAGGAAGGAGTGCCTAAACACGGTCCTCTCATGGTACTGCTTAGCATGCCTTCCTTTTCTGAAGGTGAAGGGAGGGTGGCTGCGTAAAAGGCTGCCAGACCTGTACCACTGATCAGCACTTTAGGAACCATGACAGACTTAGGTGGTGGGTACAATGATATAAAACTGAGCTCCAGTTTGGTGTTTTGCAATAAAGGAGAGCCTGGTTTCAACCATGCAGGGTCTGGGATTCCCAGTTAGAAGGGATGTGAGTCAAGCTGAAAATATGATGGGCCAATTTTTAGTTTTGGATCCATTATGTTCCACAGCTCCATAGTGTAACTATTTAGTCAGCCTTGAATATATAAACGTGAACCAGAAAGCTTGAAGAAGTAGTTGCCTTTTATCAAAGAAGGGAGTAAAATATGCAAAACATATTATTTTGATTACATACATTATCTATGTTCCATTTTTAGGAATATCGGAGCTTCACTAGAACAAAGTCTGAAAGGTATCTGTTATAACAAGTGCTAGAAGCTGCAATGTGCTGATAATATCCTAAAGATATTGATGTAATCTTTAGATATCTGTTATGACCCAGTAACTGTCAGTAACCACAGAACTGTGAGCCCGGATGGTGCTATCCAATGTTTATGTTTTATCTCTTATACCATTCACCTTTCTTGGGGCCTCCTGCCAGCACGTAAGGATGGTTGTGGACTGAGAGAAGTGTGGGAAAGATTGTCGCTCCTGTCAGAGCTGGAATGCCGGTAAGTGCATTCTGGCAGCTTGAGATGCATTGTGTAACCGAGTGGATCCAGGCTCACTGGGGTGAGATGACTTCGTCTCCTGGATGCTGCCATGGTACGGTGGGAGGGTGATTGGGCAAATGTGAAGGTTGATGAGCTGGAACCTAGGTCTAGTAACCTACCAGCCCCTCCACCTCCTGCCTTAGCTGACCCACACCTGGCTATGCTCTGCAGTAACTGGATTGGAACCAGCGCCCTACTTAGGCTTAATGCCCCCACTCTCACAATTCATCATTCCGCACAGAGGTGGACAAAGAAAGTAAATGGCACTTGTAAATGTTTGGAAGAAACGTTGTATGAGATCGGACAACAGAGAGAGCTTGGCTAAAAGGTGTCTGTCTGCCCAATCTATATCAACCTTGTCATCCCAGTGCCAGTTTCCAAGTCAATGACAGCCTACAAAACCAAGAGGAAATTAAAACATGTGTGGAGCGACCGCTTACTAAACTTATATAGAAGTGGTGGGAGAAGGGATCTATGTTCAGAGAGTCAGAATCTTGAATTTGCTCAACACATTATCAAAAACAATGCTGCTTTGTTTTTAACCAAAGCACATGAGAAATCTTCATTTGCTGGCTATCGCGGACTACAATACTGACACAAGCAATGTTCACTCAACTTAAACGGCTATTAGCACTCCCAAGTGACTCTCCTCTGATGCCATTCTTCTTCCTGTTCCTTGATTTGCCCGGTGAATCTTACACTATCCCCCACAGTGTTTAGCCAAGATTGTTACAAACCTAACAAAGATTGTTTCATGTATGAATTACGACTTTATTCACTGGGTTTTGGTTTTGAGCTATCCAAAATATTCCTACACCACTACACCAAGGGTCTCCATCAACAAGCTGCCAAGGAATTAAGCACTGTCAAAGCCAATAGGTCTGGTCCACATTAGGAGCCTGGGGTTTATTGCAAGCACTACACTTACAGAGGGTACAACTGCCCAGCCTCATAAAAGAGTATATGCATCAATGAGCCTAGTAACAAGCTTCAGTGCTTCACAACGTTCTTGCTCCAATAGGCCTTATATGGCGAGCTGGTGTCCCCACATAATACATGCATGAATAGCCTGGAGTTGGGTATTAGTGTACTATAGTACATGCACAAGGTTCTAGTAACAGTGGGGCAAAATCCTTCAATCAGTTGACCTAATGACAAGCGAGGGTTCCTGCATAGTGCATGCGTCACGAGAAGCACTGGGGCTCTCTCTACTTCAAGTTCATAACCACCTTTCTGTTGGGCACTAAAGAGAGAAGCTGACACCCATGAGTGAATCTCCATCAGCATGCACGTGCATGAGCCTACCTTTCTTTCACCAACATCACTGGTGCGCCCACTTCCAGGTGCAGAAAAGATTTTTCCACACACCCCATTTCATCATCAACCTATCTCCCTTTCACTAACAGTGCATCAATCACCTTCCACAAGCACCAATAAAGGCCACCCTCAACCAGATGAACTACATCCTCCTCAATAAGCAGAAATGCATCCTTTCACTTTTACCTACGTGGTTCAAACATTTCCAGCAGATTCTTTTTAATACTTCATGCAGATAAGTAGCTATGAAATTGCTGCTATTGAGCACCAGAGCTGTTCAGCCTCCTGACCTTACTTCCACATTACATCGGGGTGCAGCCAAAAAAACATCAGTCAACACTGGGCTTGAGAGCAGTACGTAGGATGGAGACCTCTATCTCCTACTTCTACCTCAACTTATCCTAGGATGTGCGACTCTCATCGGGTGTAGTGATTGTAAAACTCAGTGGTCACCTTCTTGTTGCCTCCAGAACACACAATGGCAACGTGACATGTTCTGGAAGTTGAAGTAAGGGAAAGCGATTGACTGGCAGCCTGAATATCATACCAGGTGCCTTTTTCGTGACACTGACCTACTCCACCAAGCACGTCTTACTCTGTACTAATTCATAGGCAGCAGCACCTAATGTAATGGCTTGTGTTGATTACGGAGCCGCATCTTAAAATGTACATCAGTTAAGCACATAATTTCCAGAAACTGTTGTCAAAATCCTATGATCTTCATATCTGCTCACACCTTCTGTGGTCTTTAGACTTCTCTAACTGGCTTCCCTCTTACCTGTTCTGCAACACGGGATGGACTCACTCACAATAGCAGGCAAGCATCGCTGGGGTTTGGTGAAAGCTCCACCTCACTCCTTGCAAGGAGCTTTGGTCCTGATATTGCCGTCCGTACTGGAAATGAGAATGCAGTACCTCTGTGGGTGCTACCCAGGTGTGCCAACGTCCGTTTCTTTCCACAGCTTCCCATTTAAGAAGTCCAGAGCCATAAAGAACTTTGACCACTGGTGTGTCAAAACTAGGGCCCTGAAAGGGGTCATCCCTTTCCCCAGAAATCCGTTTGCAGAGCAGGGAGGGTAGGTGGGTCGGTCGGTAAGGAATCTGCAGCTGTAGTCTCTACCAGATAAGGCGTTAGTGAAGGAAAGTAACTTCTTCATGTGACTGAGACCTCTAGCTGCAGATGCCTTACTTTTGAATAGATACCAAATACCACCGCCAAAGGTAGCTCTGTAAACCGATTTAAAACGAGGAAGTCCTGCAGGGTCGAACAGGCAAAATGCCCATCCTTTCCAAGGGGTAATGTTTGGTAAATGTGTGTAGTGGCCCACACTGCTGCCTAACAGATGTCCAGGACCAGAACTCCATGTGCTAGTGCAGTGTTCGTAGCTTTAGCTCTGGTGGAATGACTCTACAACCTTCAGGAGTTTGCTTTTTGGCCAGCGGGTAAGCAGATCTTGATGCAGAGCACAACCTGACCTTTCTTCGCACGCAGGTACTCATGAAGACCTGGTTATATCTACCTTGAACTCACGAGTATGATCAAGGTAGAACACCAATACTCTTTTTGGGTCCAGGGGGTGGAATCTCTCCTCTTCTTTAGAAGGATAGGGGGTGCATATAAAGTAGGCAGGGTGACTGACTGGCCAACATGAAAGTGCGTGACCACTTTTGGCAGAAAAGAGGCCCTTGTGTGAATCACCACTTTGTCAGGAGATATAGAGGGGTAGGGCGGCTTAGATGATAAGGCCTGCAGCTCACTAACTTTGCAGGCAGATGTAATTGCCACAAGGAAGGCTGTATTCAGAGTGAGCTGGAAGGGACAATTGTGCAGGGGCTCGAAAGGAGCGCACATCAAAAAGGTCAGAGGCAAATTTAGATCCCACTGGGACATAATGAAAGGGGAACTGGGAAGAGATCAGCAAGTACTTTCAGGAACCTATGTATAATAGAAGACTTAAACAAGGATAATTGATCAGGCAGCAGGAAGAAAGCAGAAATGGCAGATAAATAGCTCTTAAGCATGCCTAAAGCAGGTCCCTGTTAGGCAAGGGAAAGAATGAAATGTGGAATCCGGATTCTGAAGGAGACCAGAGTTCTCTGATCTCTACGTCTCCTAGATGGGGGCCATCCCATGGGTGACGCATCTGTCAGTACTGTCAGATCTGATTGGGGAAGAGAGAGAGATATGCATCTGACTCAATCACAGTTCTTTAATCACCACTGCAGATCTTCTGCAGTTCCCTCCAAGATTTGGACCACGTCAGAGAGATTCCACTGATGCTGTGCCTACTGGAACTTCAGGTCCCACTGCAGAGTCTGCATATGCCACCTGGCATGTGTCACCAGCAAGATGCAGGAGGCCATGAGTCCCAACAGCCTCAGAATAATTCTCACCAAAATCCAGAATAGAGGCTGAAACATTGGTTTCGTAGTTTGAATATCCTGGACTCGCTGCTCGGGAGGATAAGCCCAAAACTGCACCATATCCAGAACAGCTCAGATGAAAGGGAGCATCTGAAAGGGAATCAGGGGTGACTTTGGCATCTCTATAGTGAACCCCAGCGAATCCAGGAGTTTCGCTGTAGTCTGGAGAGATGACAGCCTGGGGTGAGACCGCTTTTCACGGACAGATGTAGAAATAGGGGAAAACTGACACCTCGGATCTCCGCAGATGAGCTGCAACCACAGCCATCACCTTGGTGAACACCCAAGGGGCGCTGGTAAGGCCAATGGGAAGCACAGGGAACTGAAAGTGCTTGTGATCTACTGTGAACAGCAGTTAACGTCTGTGGCCAGGTAGGACCGGGATATGGAAATAAGCGTCCTGCAAGTCCAACTCTACCATCCAGTTTCCTGGGTCCAGGGAAGACAAGACCTGAGCCAATGTGAGCATTTTGAACTCCTCCTTCTTGAGGAAGAGATTGAGGACTCGGAGGTCTAAAATAAGGCGAAGCCCTCGTCCTTTTGTGACCCAGAAAGTAACGGGAATAACAATCACAGCCTACATCTGGCAGCGGAATACTCGCTATGGTTTCCTTTGCCAAGAGAGTCATGACTTCCTTGTGGAGAAAGGACAGATGATCCTCCGTCATCCGGGCGTGAGATGGTGGCATGGAGGAAGGGGTAGTCTCGAATGGGAGGGAGTAGCCCTTCAGACAATCTGCTAAACCTACCTGTCCAAAGCTATGGACTGCCAGTGGGGCAGGTGATATCGAATCCTGCCACCAACTGGGTGCCATGGTGGTACAGAGGCAGACTAGGAGGGTTTGAGGCTGCTGCAGATGGGGTTGGGAGAAACCAGCGGACTGACCAGACTGCTGGCCACATGACCCAGGAGATTGGTGGATACCATGCCCTCGTCCACGCAGAGGCTGGGCAGCATGCACTGCACAATGGCTGGGCAGGAATTAGCACAGCTGGAGACCCCTTCCATACTCACAAAAGGCAAAATGGGGGTACTGGGGAACACTGCGAGGCCCAAGGATCTGACTGTAGCCTGAGAGACCTTGAAGCCCTTGAGTGCCGAATCTTCCTTGTCACCGGAGAGACGAGTGCCATTGAAAGTCGTGTCCATAGGGAAAGATTGGGCATCCCCAAAAAAGCCAGATGTTCTCAGCCAGGTGTGGCGCCTCAAGCCCACTGTCAAGGAAACCACTTCCTCACAAGTTGGTCATGTCAAGTCCTCAACAAATTGTGAACTTTGCTGCATATCTCCCATCTGCAAGAGCCTGAGAGAATATGGCCAGGGGTCTCTTCCAGGACCTGTGGCAGCACTTGTGCAACCGTGTGCCTTAATGTGTGGAACTAACGGCCCAAAATGCATGCGGTGTTCATGGACCACAATGTCAGGCTGGCAGAAGAAAACACTTCTTCCCTAATGAGTCCAGCGTCTTGCATTCCCTATCCGGAGGAGCAGTAGGGAAAGTGCCTTGGGAAGCTGAGGCTTTAACCACCAAGCTCTCAGGGGTAGGGTGATGGGTGGGGAAGCTTGGGTCCTCAGAAGTGGTAGGATGGCAGTGGGCAATCATTCTATTCATAGGAGCTCCTGTGCTGGGTTTGGACCAGGTACCCAAAAGGATATCCATAAGTGCATCATTAAAATGGAGTAGAGGTTCAGATGTGGAGACTCCCAGTTGTAGCATTTCAGGTAAGATGTTAGTCTTGACTGCCACCAAGGGTAGTTGAAGGTCTAGGACCTCAGCTGCCCTCCACACACCATACCATAGGAAGCTCCCTCCTCCTTAGCAACAGTAGGGGGAGAAAGCATGCCAGTATCTGAAGAAGTATCAAGTCCACTGGCTTCACCCATATCCTCATGCTAGTCATTTCTTTGTCATAAGGCTGGTATTCTTAAAGGTCCAGGGGACCCCTCCTAGCCAAGGGCTAAGCCAAGGGAATAGGGCTCAGGCTCCGATCTAGGAGGCACAGCTTCTGCCGGCGCCAGAGTCCGGTGATGCCCATCCAGCTGTGTGTCGGAGTCGGGGATATTGATGGGGATGTCGCAGCAGGTGGGCATCGGAGGTGCCAGGAGCATCAGCATCGGGACCGGCAATGGGGAAGGATGAGATCGTATGACGTACGCAGGTACGGATTGAGGACTGGATGCTCGGGAGCCTATCGGTGCCAAGGCCGAAGTTGTCAGCATGGAACCTGATGGGGTCCCCTTCCGACCCACAGGGCCCAAAGAAGCATGGCCTTATAGAATTCCTTGAGTTGGGCAGATGTCGCTCTGGCAAATTGGAGAGGTGCGGAGCCAGCCCAGGGGCAGGCACCAAAGAACGAGGCCTAGAATGCCGATGCCCCATTGTAGAGTCAACCAACTGATGAGGATATATCAAAGACCTCTTTTGATTTCTTACTTTTCTTCCTGTGCCTGGACTTAACCTATCGTCCAGAGGACTTGGAGTGGGACAACAACGACTTTGGACTCTGCGATTGGTCCCAGGACCTTCCAAGTAACCAGGACCTCAACCTGCACAGAGTCGCGTGCTGGCCCACCATGAGCTTTAGGGACTGCTCCCTCAAAGTCCTCAGACAGATGGCCTGGCACTTGCAGCACAACTCCAGGTCATGGTCACGCTCCAAACACCACAAGCAGACGAGGTGTGGATCTGTCACCGACATCGGTCAGTGACAAGCTCCGCAGGTTTTAAAACCCTTCTTGTGTGACAACATCCTTGACACACCAGGAGGTAAACCTAAAAAATATTTGACAAAAAGCCGAAAAAGGCCATTCAAAAAGATGACTGTGGGGTAGCTCTGCTCAGATGAGCGCTGGCTGGTGCGTCTGCATGCCTGGATGGCGCCTACATAGGTACTGCAACGTAATTTCCAGGCAGACAATGGCAACAATGGACGCAGAGTCGATCAATGCCACCTACTGATGGGCAGGTGTACTGCTCACGAAAAATCTTCTGCATCCAATCTAACACCTGGGAGAATTCAAAGGTAAGGAATCTGCAGCTTGAAGTCTCTATCAGATACCTGAAGCACCAAATGGCTGTCTTCGAGGCCAGTCCAATGGTGAATGAGACTGGTAATAGTACAGATAAAGGGAGCTGACCCTTTGTTCACTGTAGGCTGATCCAGAATATGAATGACATTTCAACCAAGCACTGGAGCTCACCCAAATACTACATACATTAGTAGTTTGTATTTTCAAGAACTCTAATAGACTAGTGAATAACAATCTATTTTTTACTCCTGCTAACTTTATGCCACTGCTGCTTGCACGATTACAACCACTGGTAGACCACAGATGAAAGACTGACAGATTAAATTGGGACAGCTAGAAAGACTGGCCGAAAGAAAGAGGCCAACGGCACCCAAGGCCTGCTGCGGCCCCTTCACCATGCTCATCATTCAGCGGCCTACCTGAGACAGTGTAATGCGTTATCATTACTTTTTTTGTCTTCAACATCTCTGATGTTACCTCATTACTGGTTGTATCCACAACGTGTTCCATTTGCTCAACTTGACATACGTACAAGATTCTTGTGCTCTCCGGGGAAGCTGCAGCCAAAAATGCCTGCACATTAATGAATTCTTTAGCTCACGTTCTTCCTGGAACAGAATTGCAAGTGCTGCAGGTAAGGATCGGATGTTTACAACCTATCGGCTGCAGGGAGTCCCTGTGGGGAATATGTGCCTAGCAGGCTGTGTATTCCGAGAAACTGGGTCTCTAAGGTATCAAATGGAGCCCAAAAGAGCAGAAGATGAGAAACTGGAAGTAAAACTGAACTTTGAAAAATACACAAAGTAACATGCTCTGAGGCAATCTGGGGTGTGCCCCGTACAGTCCAGGCACCATGCAGCCGCTGGCTGGTGTAGAAACAAAAGGAGTGAGGGATGATCTATAGCTGTTGTCTGGTGCTAAGTTATATAAATGGCAGCTACCCTGTTCAACTGTTCATAAAACACAATATTACAAGCACTTTCTTTCCTCCTCTGCAGTTGCTAAGCAATGTATCTACAGAGCATTACTTTTACCTCAATGAAGCCACGACGTCAGGAATGCAGAGGAATAGGGTTTAGGGCTAGTGAAGCTCCGAATCCACTGCAACAGGCTTAAGACTTGATGTCCTTTGCTTCCTTTCAGACGAATCTTCAGAACACTTGGCCAGAGTTTACCTTATCTCTCATACCCAATGGGATTCATATTCCGAAATCGGGTCCGTTTGTACACAGTAAATGAGAATTAATTGATCACAGAAACAGATTTATCATTGTAATCGATTTTCCCTGCCTCTGCCCACATCCCTCTGCGCCAAAGAAGCAGCGGGGCTGGAAGTGGACACCACCGCCACTTTACAAAACAAATGTCTGAGTGAACAAATGTCAATAATGGTGACTTATGGTTTACCACAACACGATAAGATGCAATCTATGGCATAGTAGCGAGTGGAGTAAAATACGAAAATGCACGTAAAATGCAGTGTTAACTGTTCAGTACTGACGACACTCAGCTTCATGAAGGGCGCCAGCGTCCTCTCAGCCTTGCCCGCACTATAGAAAAATGCATAATAAACGAACTTGCCATAATTATAATATAGAAATGCGGAAGTGTAAAGTAGGCCACAAGGCCAAGGCCATGCTTCCTTTTTGGGCTTTTCAACCGATATCAATTCAGATACAATAACACTAAAAGTGAATTATTCCTAGAAAACGACATGGGTCTGGTCCTCGTGCACCGACGATGCACAACCTTCAAATTATGCAATTCAGATTCAAGCACTCTTGCTCCTTCTTAGATTTCTCTCAGAATATATACTTGAAACGCAACTGAGGTACCACACAGTCAAAGGTGGCGAAATTAGTTCATAAATCTGCTGCGCCACTTTCAGCCACTGGGGACAATCTTGTCAAAAACTACATAGGGCATATAGCATCTTTCAACCATACTGCCACAAATGAGCATAAGGTTGGCCAGCATAGCATATCCTTCTGCTGAAAAAGTTACTATATCGTAAAGAGACCCCTCGGGGTCATATATCAGGGGCTGCTCTTTTTTCCCAAAACATCTAGGAAACATTATTAAGAATTCTGGCATGTTACATAAACACTACACAGAAGACGCACACCTTTACTTGAAGGCTCCTTCACTGATGAGTTTGCCTTTTTGTATAGGAGTCTAGAAGATGTTCACACTTAGATGATAATCAATTACCCTGAATGTAATCCAAATAAAACTGGTTTCTAACTCATTACTTCCCACGTTTCCACAAAAAAACCTAACCGGCACTTCGACCACCACTTGAAACAACCAAATTTCTGGATTGCAACCTTCACAGCCACCTTGACCATCACAAGCAATCCAATAATATGGCCAAAATGATGACTACTGTGGGATAAAACCCTGTTACGTGAACAAGACATCCAGTCATCGGTTCTATCTATGCCTTCGTTTCGAGCTTTAAAAAAGAGCTGAAACAACCACTTTTTAACAAACACCCCCCGCGTTATTCCACGTCACTTGTCAACAAATCCACAAACTGCTACTGAATTGTACCCTAATAAGCCACCTAGCAGGCTGAGAGTTTTGACTCACATTACCCATTTTGGAAAGCTACTGAGATCATATTCTCTATTAGTTGAGCTGTATCGTGGTCTTTCTCTCAGTACATGCCCTTAGGAGTATGTGATCTTGATGCTATTGTTATTTTTTTGACCTTACTAATTGTGCACATGACCTTATTAGCTTTGGGTGAGTCATGTCTTGATATTGTCACCCTGCATTTGTTCTGGGTGTTTTCCTATCTGGTGTTTCTTTATAACTCAACTAATGTTTCTCAATTCGCCTGTATGTACATATCTTTCCCTATTGCTACACAGAGAGTACACATACAGGTACTTTTATCGGTACTCTTTAAAAAACAAACAAAAAAAAAAAAACGTTATTTATGCATCTTCCAAAATACAGAGTGAAAAGCAGAATAGACGGTGCTATGCATGAAGTGTGAGCTTCTCATTTACTTTTCTCCACATCTCGAAGGTGAACTGTATCACTGTGGTAAAAATAACCTCAGATACGTCAGTTGTACACAGAAACTACAGCCATCAACATTTATTAATGACATGGTCCCTATCTGCCATGACATTTCCCTCTGTTATACATGTTTCGTCACTGGGTCTATTTCGGAGATGGTACTACTCTGTGTCCAATTCTGTCTCATACCATACATTAAAGGAGTGTAACATTGCCCCCCAAGCTGCCAAATAATCTGTAACATCTTCATCAGGTTAGGACAGTTTTATATGCTGTTCCTCAGCTACTCCCCATTCCAACACATCCTTGACCCACAGTGTCTCATCCGGTACCCTGGTCCCCATCCATTCTATAGAAATTCTTTGCTTGGCTTGTGTAGGATGATGGCTCTATATATACTATATCAAAATGAGATATAGGCCCTCATTACAACCCTGGCGGATGGGGGAGAGGTGGCGGTAAAACCGGCAACAGGCCGGTGGAAAAAAAAATGGAATTATGACCATGGCGGTTACCGCCATGGTCATCCACCGCTTCTCCACTCCGACTGCTGGGCAGGAGACTTCGGTCTCCAGCCAGGGGGCCGTCACCAGACAGCCGGCGGTATCAGGACCCTGCATACCGCCATGGATTTCGGGTGGTTTGGAACTGCCATGAAATCCATGGCGGTAGGCACTATCAGTGCCAGGGAATTCCTTCCCTGGCACTGATAGGGGTCTCCCCCATCCCCCACCCCCAAGTCCACCCCACACCCCCCTGCCACCCCCAAAGGTGGCAGGACCCCCCTCCCCACCCCCAACATGCACATACACACACCTCTACACGCACACATACACTACAACACATACCCGCACACATACAAACAGATATGCAACACAGACCGACACGCACACATTTCCCATACACACAACACACCCCCCGCATGCATACACGCACACACACACCTCCTCTACATACTCACATGCACAACCCCATGCACGCACACAACATCCCCCCCACCCCTCTCCCCTAACGGACGATCAACTTACCTTGTCCGTTGATCCTCCAGGAGGGGACGGGATCCATGGGGGCTGCTCCGCCGCCAGCTCCCCGTCACCAGAACACCGCCACACCGAATCATGGGGCATGATTCAGGGGGGGTGGGGTGGGGGGGGGGTAGTTCTGATGACAGGGCGGTGGAGCAGCCTCCACTTCCCCGCCGACCGCCAGTATGGCTGCCGGTGGCTCTCCGTCAGCAAAAGGACGGAGGGCTACCAGCAGTCATAATACGCTGCGCGAAAAACCGCCTGCACTGGCGGTTTTCAGCATGGCAGTACCTCGGCGATCTTTAAAAAAGACCGCTGAGGTCGAAATGAGGGCCATAGTGTGTACAGAGTCCAGGGGTTTGTTGTACACACACAGACAATAGAAGAAGAATAGGCACACTCTATGACTTAACTTCAGACCAATGGTTTTCATATGCCAAAAATATATTTTCTTAATTTATTTTTTAGAACCACAAGATTCAAGTTGCAGGTAAGTACTTCAACAGATTTATATTTCACACACGTATCAACAGTACTTTGTTTGAAATCTGAATATAGTTTTTGAAATATTGGCAATAATCTGTTTTAAAAATGGACACAGAGCAATTTTCAGAAACAGTTCCTGGGGGGGGGAAGAAAATTTAGTTAGATTAGCAGGTAAGTACACCACTTACAGTTCTCCGGGGGTTAGGAAGTCCACAGGTTGGGGTTCGAGTTAACCACTAACACCCACCACCAGCAACACGGGACAGGGCAGATGCAGAGGTCAAAGTGTAGGCAAAATTAACATGGACTCCTATGGAGCTTGGGGGCTCTCGGTTTCAGATCTGCAGGCAGGTAAGTACCTGCGACTTCGGAGGGCAGGTCTAGGGGGTTTAGAGGACCACGGCGAGGGGGGGGAGTGGGGTCTACAAGTAGGCACCAAACATACACCCTCAGCGGCACTGGGGCGGCCGGCTGCAGGGTGCAAACAAGATGACGGGTCTCCAGTGATTCTCTATGAGGGGACCCCGGGGGTCACTCAAAGACTGCAGGCGAAGTCCAGGGGGTCGTCTTGGGCAAACCACAGGCTGGACAGGGAGGAGAGCCGCCTGCTGAATGTTGCTGCACTGTGGGTCGGTTTCTCCAAAGGCTGGGGGCTGTGGGTGCAGTGGGTCCTTAGGCGTCCGATATCTTCATCGGTGTTTTCGTTGTCAGGGGGGTCTGAGGGGTTCCCTCTGCAGGCGTCGTCATGGAGGGGTGGAGAGGTCAACTTAGGGTGGGCACTTGCCAGAATCGCCTGGGAATCCTCTCTAGCTGGTTGGGCCACCTGGACACAGGCTGTGGGCGTCAGGTGCAGAGTGGTTAGGACTCACGCATTCGGAGTGAGGTTGGAGTCCTTAGTAGTTGGTTTCTTCTTTGCCAGGGCTGCTGTCCACGGGAGTTCTTGGTCCTTTTCAGTGCAGGACAGTCCTCTGGAGCTTGGCAGAGGTCGCTGGTTCTGGGGGATGCATCACTGTTCTTTTGTAGGTTCTTTGAAGCAGAAGACAGGCCGGTAGGTCTGGGGTTAAATCAGTTGTTGTCTTCCTTCTTCTTTGCTGAGGGTTACAGCTAAGTAGTCTTTCTTCTACTTGTCAGGTCGCCAGGAATCTGGTGAGCTTGGTTCAGGGAAGCCCTGAAAAACAAGATTTAGGGACGTTACAGGGGTCAGAGGGCAGTAGCAAATGGCTACTGTCCCCGAGTCTGGCTACACCCTTCCTGTGCCCACTCGCTTTGGGGAGAGGGGCACATTCCTAACCCTATTAGTCCCTGCCCTCCAAACCAAGATGGAGGATTCTGCAGGGAGGAGGTCACTTCAGCTCGGGACACCTTAGGGGTGGTCCCAGTTGTAGTGGTCACTCCTCCTTGTTTTTCTTAAGTTTCCAGCCGAACTGGACGCCAAAATTGGGGCTTTGTCCCGGGGGGAGGAGGGGCGGCGGCATCTCCACTAGCTGGAGTGCCCTGGGGCCCTGTAACACATGGCTTGAGCCTTTGAGGCTCACTGCCAGGTGTTACAGTTCCTGCAGTGGGAGGTGTGAAGCACCTCCACCCAGAGCAGGCTTTGTTTCTGGCCTCAGAGAGCACAAAGGCCCTCACCCCATGGGGTCAGAAACGTGCCTGCTAGTGGCAGGCTGGCACAGACCAGTCAGTCCTACACTATAGGATTGGGTAAAATACAGGGGACATCTCTAAGATGCCCTAAGTGTGCTTTTTAGAATAAATCCAAACACTGGCATCAGTGTGGGTTTATTGTGCTGAAAGGTTTGATACCAAACTTCCCAGTATTCAGTGAAGCCATTATGGAACTGTGTAGTTCATAAAGACAAACTCCGAGACCATATACTTAATATGGCCACACTGCACTTACAATGGCTAAGAATGGACTTAGACACTGTGGGGCATATTGCTCCTGCAACTAGGCCCTCATCTGTGGCACAGTGCACCCTGCCTTAGGGCTGGAAGGATGGCTAGAGGGGTGACTTGCCTATGCCACAGGCAGTTTTGTGGGCATGGCACCCTGAAGGGGATGCCATGTTGTCTTTGCCTTTTTCTCCCCACCAACACACAATCTGCACTGGCAGTGTGCATGTGTTAGGTGAGGGGTCCCTTAGAGTGGCACAACACATGCTGCCTCCCTGGTCACAGGGCCCTTGGTACCACTGGTACATATCTGTGTGCCAGAAGTGTGCCAATTATGAAAACAATGGTACATTTTTAGAGAAAGAACACTGGTGCTGGGGCCTGGTTAGCAGAGTCCCAGCATACTCTAAGTCTAGTCAGCATGAATATCAGGCAAAAAGTGTGGGGGGGGGGGAGAACTGGAACAAGTGCAGGTTTCCTACAGCTTGCCACAAGTGCATTCGTTTGTAAGAGAGTTTTGTCCCCTAGGTTTTTTTATCATGCCCCGGAGACAAGCACCCGACAAGAGTGGCACCTCGATCCCCACTGCCTCTTCTATACGGGGGATCATCCAATCCCAGAAGTTTTTTACCTCTTCACAGTGCCATGCCAATTGCATAAATGAGGCTTCTGTAGTCCCGCAAAGGGCACAGTTAGATGTTCATACGCTGAAGCCCTACTGGAGTCAGATAGGTGCACTTTTACCCGTCCTCTTTATTTTTTTTTAATTGGTTTTGTAAACTTTACAATACTGCTTCACAGATTGAGACATATAAATGTGACTCAATGATGATTATGCCTTCTGTGCCAATTTCCTCCCGGAAGCTTGCACAGGAGTTGAAACTGAAACAGGAAGCCCTAATTTCCTACGCTCTGCTCTTTCAACCTCCAGACTGTCAATCTCAGTCATTGACTGGAGAGATGTTGGATCAATTGAGGGGAAATTAGGAAATGCAGGTCTAGAGGAAGAACCCATACTTGACTCACTAGGATCTCCCTTACATGATGGAACCACTGTCTCCTTGGCCAAAATGGACATATTAAGAACACCGTTTCTCCCTCTCCCCGGATTTTCTATACTAACTGAGGAGTCAGAGGGATAGGAGAGGATACATGTAAAAGACATTTGGGCCACTGACTTGTTAAAGCATACAGCCTCAAGGCTGATGGAGTCAAAAACCTGTAGAAAAATTGGGTAAGCTGAGCATTCTGATGATCTGCAACAGGTATGCTGTTGGACGTCCAAACCTCCTGCAAAATGTAAGTTGTTATCCTCAGGTTGTGGGATGGAATAAAACACTCTGCCCAGGCTATCTGTCATCACATTGTTTTTTCCTGTATATGAATCGCATGAGAAATAAAATACTTTTTTCTGTCTAACTCATATTTCTCTGGATCACATGTTCAAGGACCTCTATCTGTTCAAATCGGATACTGATAGCGAATTATCCATTCTTGTGACCACTTCTGTCCACTGAGCCTCTTTCCCAAAGTTTTGAAGAGTTTCAAAACCATCATCAGCTCCATCTAATTTAGAGAATGGGGCTTCTCTTGAATTGCCCACCATCCCTGAGCTGATCCCAATGCTGCCTCGTGCTGCATACTGGAATGTCAAGAGAATTCGTTTCTCCAAGTTTTAATAGTCCAATCACTATTAAAACTGATTTCTCAGAACACTTATTGGAATCATGGGCTCGACGTTCTGTGACGCTGGGTTCCAATGACAAAGTGTACGATGAAGAAGCAGCCCCCAATGCTAACTTGGCCAGAGGACTACAATCAAGCAAGCTGCTTGAAATAAAATCAAAAGGAGGGCAATTCCAACAAAACTTATACCACAAGCATATGAACATTCTTTCATTGATACCAAGAAACACCACCATATCACCCTAGTTGTACAGAAAAACTTAGGCTGAAACCCGTCTCCACCTAGGCAACTGGCTCAGCCTCTGTAGCAAGTTCCTTTTTCTGTCCTGGAAAAGACAGACCAGTTCCATATCTGTTCGAAAACAGGCCCTCTATGTATACCTGGTTCTGTGAGCCGGGCAAAAACCCAAACTTCTACAATATTTGGAAGCTTTCAGAACATCCTACCTCAGGTTATCTGACAGTAAGCTATAATTAACAGATTGTTATGAGACAGGTGAATATGAATGTTTTGAAAATCATCATCACTGTGGCTAGAATTTTGGTGAAGGCTCTGGGTGAAGATTTCAGGCCGAATGGCAAAACTTGGAACTGGCAACAAGCATCCTCCACTGCAAACTTCGGATATTTCTGTTCTTCTTTCCTTATAGGTACATGCAGGTAGGCATCCTGATGATCTGTTGTTGCCAGATTACCTCTTTTCAATATCAAAGGGATCACTTGCTGTAGAGTATTCATTTTGAAGGTCACTGTACAGAGGTACAAATTTAAGTCTTTAAATCTACTATTATTTTGCATTCGCCTGATGGCTTCACTTTTTTTTGGTACCATGATTCTCTTGTCTAACAGACCTAATACATTTCGTTAAAAGGTGGTCCTTGGTTTGAAGTTCCTTGAAATAGGAGTCAGAAGGAAACAACTGTCTGGAAGATGATTCTGAACTCTAAGGAATAGCATATGTATTATTACTTGAATTACCGACTGATCCTTGATTGATTCCAACCATCTCTTCTGAAACAATTTCAGTCGCCGGCAAAACATCACTGTGGAACTTGAGTCTCAGCATAGCCCGGAACACTGTTCTTATCCCCTGAAAACAATAGGATCCGTGATTCTGCTACTTGAGCTGAAATCAAGACTTACTGAATGATGACTCATATGTTTTTATTCTGTTTACATTCACAATGCTCCTTATTTCTGCTATAATGTCTGGATTGATGTTTAAATGGTTGTGTATGCGTTGAAAAATTGAATGACTTACAAATCACACTTGTAAGATCCTCCCCAAACAATTTGACTCCTAAAAATGGCATCTTTAATAAACCAGCATTCTGAGCTTCTTAGATACAGCTGTTTGTTTGGGTCTAAAATCACACCTGTTGCTTCTGAATAAGCCTCTACTTTTTCATATGTAGTACCCAACATATACTTGTCATGGGTTTCCACTGCAGCCAGCAGTTGCAAGATATCTTCCCCTTCACAAGCAGCCACAGATAAGGACTGGAAATCTTTCACTAAGGATTGAGATGTGTAGGCTGAATACATTCCTACCCTTAAAAGTCAGATTTAGTCCTGAATAAGATCTCTTCAAAGAATTCTTTCCTTTCTTAGCCACTGGGTCTGAGATGATAACACCATCAGGCAGAAGCTCGGCTGGCAGTCCTGTGATATTTGCTAGTAATGGTTCCCCCACTAGTTTCTGAGGAAGTTCTATATTTTCCTTTGCTAATGGGGACAATCCCCCCATAACACATGGCGCAGATGCCCTTTCTGGATCTCTCTAGTCTCTTGTAAGAAGACTTTGAACAGCAGTATTAAGTGGACATTTGGAATCACTCTCCAGTTAAATTGTCTAAAACAATAACCACTAGTTAAAGGCTGTTCACCATCCAATGAAAGTAGTAGATTAGCAGACATATAGGATATTAGGTATATATGTATATGATATTTCTATAGAGCAAACTTACCCAAAAGGCTGCAGAGGGCTGTGCATGGTCAAAAGCAAGCTTAAAGTTGGCGAGTAATAGGAAAGAAGAATTCCCTTAAACTTTTCTTTGTGGATATATTGCCTTCTAAGAAATTCCAACTCTATCTCATGTGTATTCTTTTCATAATTAGATGACCAAGAAGACAGATGAGGGAGAAGTGAAAGATCAAATTGTAAAGTTTGTCCTTGGCTGTAATATGTCTATCTTGATCCTCTGGCAGTCTCTGAAAGGCTTCTGAAATTTATTTAAAAAGTAGCTGCATCTCTTTTTCAGAAATACTGTGACAATAATATAAACAACTCTTTGCAGAGTAGCTCCTCTTTAAATCAGACACTCCCTCCTTCATCGATGTGGAAGGAGGATAAGTGCCTCAGCTCTCCCATCTTATGCTTCCACAGAAGTGACTCCTTCAGCTCACATATATTACAGAAGAAGGGCACACCCTTGCTACTCCACTTTTCGCCAGTAAGGAAATTTACCTATCTTAACCTACTCTGCTTCTCTTCACATAAACATAGAAAATGTCTTTAGAGATAGAACATTTTTCCCCCTCTCTTTGTATAAGCGTTCGACCTCGTGTATACTTTTAGTATGCTTCTTATGACTTAAAACAATTTCATTTGTTGGTTTCACCTTCCCTTAAAAATTCTTGCTCACTAGTGGTCAGTGCTTCCTTTTTCTCCCTCCTTTTTCTGTTTCAGAGCAGTGTCCAACTGCTGTATTATTCCACTTTGGTTTCTTTATCTGTTGCTGTGATGGACTACTTTATTATCTTTGCTGCTCCTGTTTCACTGTGGGTGTTTTAGACTGGTAGCGAGTTGCCTACTTTTTATTGCAGCATTCCATTTCTCCCACCTTCTCCCATGTCGCTGACGTTTGTTTTGGCTTTATTCCAGGCCTGTCCTCGTTCACTTCAGGCTCTTAAAATAAGCTTATTTTACAAAAGAAACACCCAGTGCCTAAACATTTAGCTCACTGCTCACAAAAGCCACAATATACCCTTTCTGTCAGAGTGGAGTCTCTCTCAGCAGGCCTCCTCACTGCCAGCCATCACGAACATCTGCACACAGGGCATTGCTGATCTTTATTGGGGCATAACTCTTGTTTTCTTCTGTATTTATTTTATCCTCGATAACAAGTGCACACAAGCAACTGCTCTCCCCAGCCCTGCTGGCTCATCAGATATGCTAGGCTAGCAAGAAACCCCTCTGGTACTGTGACTACTGTGCCGTCCTTTGGAAGTGTCCATCACCTCCACCAGCCATCTCAGAGATGTGCATTTAAACCCAGTGTCTGGTGCCACCAATAATCACTTTAAACAGCCTCAAGGCCGGAATAGGTTGTTGACATTTCAGAAAGCCTGACAAGCGACTGCTTGCCCCAGCTTTGCCGACTCGTCAGATATACCAGGCTGGCAAGAAATCTCTCTGGTGCTATAACTACTGTGCCATCATTTGGAACTGTGTAACCCCCACTGAACCCATGCTCAGTACTTGCCCCCATACTGCAACCCCCACATTCTCCCAATCTCAGCACAGCATCATCTCTAACCAGAGTTTATGTCATTGTACTCTACGCTACTGCACTCTATTTTACAGCACTCTATTCTACCGTGCACCACTGTACTCTATTCCACATCTCTCCTCACCACTCTATGACACTACACTCCACTGCTCTCTACGCCACTGCACTGTACCACATTCTACTCTGCAACACTGTATTCTCTGATACTGAACTCTACACCACTGAACTCAACTCTGCGCCACTCTACACCAATGCACTCTATGACACCACACTCTGCCCTGCACCACTCTATTCTACTCTGTATCACTCCATTCTACGCCAGTGCACTCCACTCCAATGCACGCTACACCATTTTTCTCAAAACATTTGCACTCTATGCCACTCTACTCTGCAACACTGCGCTCTATGCAACTCTTCTCTGCACTAATACTCTACTTTGCACTACTCTCTGCCACTCTACTGCACTCAATGCCAATGCACTGTACGCTACTACACATTAAACCTCTCTACTCTGCATCGATCTACTCTATACCACTGTAGTCTACACTACGACAGAGTCGTAGAATACAGTGTACAGAGCACTCTACGACACTGCACTGTGGCACTGCAATCTATGCCTCTTTAATCTACTCTAAAATGCTCCACAGCACTGCACTCTACGCCACTCAGCTCCATTTCACTCTATGCCACTACATACTACCCTATGCTACTCCTCTCCATCCCACTCTGTTCTATACCGCTGCCCTCTACACCACTTTACTCACAACCAAAACACTCCACAGCAATCTACTTTACACTACTCCAATGTACACCACTATACTCTACTGTGCAACACTCTACTCCATTGCACTCTACATAACTTTACTCTGCACCACTCTATACCACTGCACTCTGCACCAATATACTCTACGCCACCATACTTTACAACACTGCACTATACAACACTCTACTCTTCAACACTGCACCCGCCACCACTGAACTTTACACCATTGCGTCCTACTCTACACCATTCTACACAATAACGCGCTACTGCACTCTATACCAATACAGGTACACCAATGGACTGTAAGCCACTCTAATCCGCTGTAACACTGTAAACTTCTGTACTGTACCATTGCATTCTGAGACTGCACCCTGCGCCACTTCACTCTACTCTGCACCACTCTACGCCAGTGCACTCTATTCCACTCTACTATGCGCCACTGCAATCTCCACCTTGGCATTCTACACCATTCCAATGTAGGCCAGTCCATGCTACTCTGCATCACTCCACTCTACACCACTCCAATCTATGCCACTCTACTCTAGGCCACTGCACTCTAGGCCACTGCTATACACCACTGCACCGTACCCTTCACCACTCTACTCTACCCTGCACTACTCCACTCTGAAACATTCTAAGTCACTGCACTCTACACAACCCTACTCTGCGCCGCTCTAATCTACGCCACTGCACTGTACCCTGCACCACTCCAGTTTACACCACTTCACTCTACTCTGAAACAATCCATTCTACGCCACTGCACTCTATGCCACTGCTTCACTCCACTCTGAAAACAATCAACTCTACACCATTAAACTCTACGTCACTCTACTCCACTCTGCCCCACTGCACTCTACGCTGTCACTCAACTCTGAACCACTGTGCTCTATCCCACTACGCTCTAAGCCACTCTACTCTAACCCATAGCACTTTACACCAATGCTCTCAATACCACTTTATTCAATACAAATGCAATATATGCCACTGCACACTATACCAACTAATCTGCACCACTGCACTCTATGTCACTATACTCTAGTCTGCAACACTCTGTGCCACAAATAATTTCCAAACAAATAGCTCTTCTATATGCTCTAGAACAAGAAAAAACAACTCTTTAATTCTACTTATTCATTGGCCACCATCTGCTACAAACATCAACAAAGTTCTAATTAGTACACTTTTAGTGCACAACAATAATTTCTCACTGTCTTTTTTTTCTCTATGTATTTCGTTACATTTCTCACCATCACATTTGCTTCTTTCTATCTTTCCATGTGTTACCCTTACTCTCTCTTCTATCACTATAATTTAATGTTCAGCATTTTTACAAAGAACTTTCCTCTATCATGTACTCTCATACAAAAACTCTTTTCTAAGTTTTTCTTAGTATCTATATCAATGTGTCTCGTTCCCATCTCAAAATGGAAATAACAGCCAAACTCCAATATGCCCAATTCAAATATACAACAATCCTATGTACCCCACTGCAATATAAAACAATCAGCTCCACTCCAAAACAAACCACTTACATCTGCCACACTACAATCCACATCAATCACAACAAAACCACCTTATCCCCATCTACTCACTACATCCCAATTCAGCCCACTCTAATGCAACAAGCTCCAAACTACCAACATCAAATAAATCACAATCCACCAAAAACAACACTTATCTACCACACTTTAACTAAAAAAATAACCAATTTCACTACAATCTACCAAGCACCACTCTATTATACACCACTCAAATCGGATCCACACCACTACAATATATCACACTCCACTCTAATTAACAACACCCCGCACCAATCCACCCCCCTCAATCCAATCCACCCCGCTCTAACTGATCCCTCTCACCACAATCCAATCCACCACACTCCAACCCTCCCAACACACCTCGTTTCAATCTACACCACTCCAATCTGCCCCACTTCAATTCAACCCACTCCAATCGAAAACAATAATTCCCACTCTTATCCAAAATAATTACTACACTCCAAAACAATCTACTCCATTCAAATACAAAACAATCTGCCTCACTTCAATCTAACACAATCTACCACACTCCAATAAAAAACAATGTGCCCCACTCCAATCTGCTCCACTCCAAACCATAATATGCAACACTCCAGTCCAAAACAATTTACCACACTACAATCAGCACCAATACAATCCAAAACTATTTGCCCCATTCCAATATTTCCCACTCCAATCCAAAACAATCAGCCAACTCCAATATGCAGCACAACAATGTACTCAACTCCAAAACATAAGAATCAGTCGCACTTCAATGCATCCCACTAAAATCTACCACACTGCAATCAAACACAATATGCCACACTCCAATATGCACTTCTCCAAATCCACCCCACTTTAATCCAAAACACATTACATCACTCCAATCCTCCCCAATTCAAATCACACCACTCCAATACAAACCAATCTGCCACTCTAAACAAATCCTAACTAAACCACTCCAATCCACCCCGACCTACTCCAAACCACCTCCAATCTATCCACTTCACGCCAACCACATCTAATCCACCCACTCCAAACATATCTAATTCACCCCAATGCAATCCACCTCATCCCATTTCAAAACACCCCACTCACTACAAAGCACCCCAATCTAATCCAATACAATCCACCCCATTACAGCAATCCACTCCAGCCTATTCCACACAACACCACACCATAAAACACTTCTCTCCAATACACTCTACAATACTTCACTCTCTAACACTAAACTACTAAACTCTACTCCCCCCTAACTCCACTCTGCAAAATTCTACTCCAGCTATTCCACTCTACAACACTATACTCCAACAAATCCAAACCACAACACTAGTATACAACAAAGTAACAACTAATTTCCAAATAAATAGTTCTTCTATACGATCTATAGAGCAAATAAAAGTATTTCATTCAACTTAATCAGTGGCCATCAACTGCTACAAACATGCATAAGGTTAGAATTGGTTCACAAAAACTTTTAGTGCAAAATTATAACTGTTGCTCTCACTGCCTTTCTCTGTCTATGTATTTCGCTCTGTTTCTCATCATCTATCTTTCTGCGTTTTGCTCTTACTCTCTCTTCTATCGCTACAATTTAATACTCATCGTTTCTACGAAACACTTTCCTCTATCACTTACTCTCATACATAAACTTTTTTAAAGGTTTTTCTTACTATCTATATCCATCTGTCACATTCCAATCTCAAAATAGAACGAAACAGCCAAACTCCAATATACCCCATCCAACTATACCCCAGTCCTATCTACTTCACTGCAATATAAAACAATCTTTCCCACTCCAAAAAAAACCACTTACTCCTTATAAACTACAATCCACATCAATCACAACAAAACCACCTTGTCCCAATGCACCCACAGCATCCTAACTCAGCCCACTCTAATTCAACACAATCCAAACTACAAACCTCAAATAAATCACAGTACAACAAAAACAACTCTTATCTACTACACTTTAACTAAAATTAACCAACTTCACTACAAGTTACCAAACTCCATTCTATTACACTCCACTCAAATCTAACTTAAACCGCTAAAATATACATTACTCCACTCCAGTTTACAACATCACATTCCAATCCACCCCACAACAATCCAATCCAATCCACCCCACTCTAATCAATGACACTCACCACAATCCAATCCTCCCAACACCCTGCACTCCAATCTACACCACTCCAATTTGCCCCACTCCGGTTCAACCCATTACAAACCAAATAAATAATATGCTATACTCCAACCCAATCTACCACACTCCAAAACAATCTACTCCATTCCAATCCAAAATAAGCTGCCCCACTCCAATCCAAAACAATCTCCTACTCTCCAATCTGCCTCACTCCAATCCAAAACAACCTGCACCACATCAATCCAAAACAATCTGCCCCACTCAAATACAAAACAATCTGCCCCACTTCAATCTACTTCACTCCGAACCAATATGCAACAATCCAATCCAAAATAATCGACCACACTTCAATCAGCACCACTCCAATCCAAAACAATTTGCCCTAGTCCACTCTTACCCACTCCAATCCAAAAGAATCAGCCAACTCCAACACACCAATCTACCCCACACTAAACCAACAGAAACTGCACCATATCAATACATCCCACTACAATCTACCCCAGTCCAACACAAAAGCCACACTCCAATATGCACAACTTCAATTCACCACACTCCAAGCCAAAACAAATGACATCACTCAAAACCTCCCTACTCCAAAGTGCAACACTCCAATCCAATGCAATCTGCCACACTCCAATCCACCCCAATCCAAACAAACTCATTCTACCCCTCTTCAATACACCACACCGCCCTCCTGCAAACAACCTCATCCAAATACACTCCACTCCAATCCTCTACCCACCCCAAAAAAATCTATTCCACCACACTATAATCCTCCCAAAACAATTCATCCCACCCCATTACAATAAACCCACTCCTATCCAATCCTCCCATCCAATCTAGCCACACCAATCCACCCCACTCCACTCCACTCAATACATACCATCCAAATCTACTCCAATCCAAACCACCCAGTACATCAATCCACTCCACACTATTCCATGCCACCTCACTACACTCTGCGACTCCAAAACACGAAACCACTAAACTCTACACAATTCTTCTCCACTCTATAACACTCTACTCCTCCTACAACACCATACTATAAAAACACAAACTACAACACTAGTATAAATCATACCAAAACAATTTACAAATCTAATAGCTCTTCTCTAAGCTCTACACAGAAAACAGAAACCACTAATGTATTCACCTTCTTCAGTATCCATCAACATCTACAAACACAATTACATTTCAAATTACTGCACAGAAAGGTTTAGTGCCAAACAATAACTATCTCAATACCTATCTCATTCTCTATTTCTCATCACATTTACTTCCTTCTTTGTTTCTTACCCTACTTACCCCACTCCAATGGAACCCAGTCCAATGCAAAATATATATAGTTTCACTACACAGAAAACTCCACTCCACACAATTCCACCACACACAATTCCACAACTAACAATTCCAATCCAACCCACATAATTCCACTCCACACTAAATACATCCACTCCACTCCAAACCAAAATACATATGTAAAAGACATTGTCATTTACTACGCCAATAGCTCCAACTCTCACAAATGTGAGACCTATTGTATTGCCAATGCTTGTTCATGTTACAACAGGCAAAAAGGATACACACCTTCAGGGAGAACGCCAAGTCGTGACTCTCTTCAACAAAAAGTACATACCTGCACATTGGATTGGTTGTTGCAGACACCAGACCTAAGCCTAGGCAAAATCTCTTCCTTTTTTTTTTTTTTTTAAATCAAAAACAACCCTGTGTAATTTACATCAAGACAAAAGTTAAATTTAGCGTATATTATCAAGCACACTTAACCTTGTATCTGGCCATAAGCCTATGCACTGCTCTTGCTTTTACAAGCAAGCAAGGCCAAATACCAGTTGAACTTCCAGATGTTGAGCATGGAATAAACGTCCTGCCCGAATTGGAAGGCAACCATGGGCCAATGCACCACTCTGCTTTACAAGTGGGCATAGCCTTCACTCCCCACACACAATCTTAGTGACCAAGCAACACCCCTGCCCTCACTGTCATTTCTTTCGCAGTGGGGTCATCTTTGAAATTCCATTTATGGTCTATATCCCTTTTGGCCATCATGCATCCCATTTCCAGAAACCAATTGCTCTATCTGGGTACTATATAGTCCCATTCTCTAAAATCTCAGGCCTTATATGCACTGGCTAACTAGTCTCCCGCCCACAGTGGTGTCTCTGTGTGGGGATGTTGAGCCATTTAATGTTTTGTAAGGAATGTTTCCAACCCACAGGGGCGATTTTGTGACCTCAGGAAGGGAGGGTGGAATCCTGGAGCTACAGATAGAGTGTGGGTCTCCTCTCTCTCCTAGCCCCACCAGGGTCAGATCATGTCCCCAAACAGCTAAAATAAATGACAGTCCTGGTTGTTTACCTGCCAAAAGGAAAGATATATAGGAGGCCTGTAGCCTCTTGAAGAATGTACAGACTCCCATAATGAGCTATCGGACCTAAAACAGAGCACAGCAGAGAGATGTTTGTACACTTTAGTTAGTTCTATCAAGCAAAGGAGTTAGATTGCTTTCTCCACATGTCTTTTCGACTAGGGATATATATATACCCAGGCACTGTGGCACATTTGCAGTCATTAAGGCCTACCCTAGGAGCTAATCTCTCCACAGAATGGAATCGCCCTAGACTTAGCCTACTTGACAACGAGGCCTGATGCCATACTAAAAAGATCTATGCTTTTCATCACCCGGTCTCCGGTCGCTGCAGGATTCAGAAGGTAAAGCAGGACGTCAGTGTACAGTGAAATGCAGTCTTCAGATTATGCCTCCAATCAATGCCCTGCACTTGGGGGTCCTGGCAAATCCATTCTGCTACCTGCTCAACTGTCAGGACGAACAATGGGGGTACCCCTGCCTGGTGCCCCATTCGATGGGAAAGAGGATGCACAGCACACTGTTCACCTTCACCAGAGCCCATGGAGCTGACTATAACACATGGATGACTGCCACGAAGCAGGGCCCCAACTTAATCTTATGCAGAATATAAAAGACGAAGTCCCAGCTCGAGGCCTTCACGAAGTCTAGAAGGGGCAAGGCTAAAAAACCCTCGAACTTGTACTGCCTTGAAATAAAGCCACTCTGGTCCTCATGTACTAGTGACCTATTAACCATTGCTTGCCTACCAGCCAGGACTTTGGCAAGTATCTTGGTTTCAGTATTTAAAAGTGATATGGGCTTGTTGGAGGACCAGACGTGTGTGGCTTATTGTGTTTGGGCATCATTGCTATGGTAGCCTCTCGTAAATCTTTGAGTAGACTGACATCCTGGGCGGCTTCTTTGAACATGTACAGGAGGATGAGGGGTCACCGCTGAAGCAAATTGTTGGGAACCCATTAGGGCCCGGAGCTCTTCCACAAGTGTAGCTTTCTAATGGCCACCAAGACCGCCCTTTATGATCATTTTATCCAGTGCCTGTCGATTTGCAGAATGTAGTCACTGAATAGGCATATCTATGCTGAAGGGTTGTGCCTGGTCCACTTCCGAGACGGGGAGGAGCGCACAGATGTTCTTATAATAAGAAGCAAAGACCTCTGGAACGACTGTGACCAGACAGTCTTCTAAATCCTGTATAGCCAATATAACCATGAAGGGCTCTTCCCTAAATCCCAGTCATTAAACTAGTTTAGCTTCTTTGTACCCAGAATCGTATAACCTACCCTGTGAGGCCATTCAGGGGCCCTTTGCAGCCTCCATAGAGATATTATTTAAATGGGCTTTTTTTAGCCCCATCTTGTCCAATAAATGTGTCTGCCTTAGGTTGTTGATTTTGAAATCGAAGCGAAACATCTAGACTTAAAGTGTGACCATGTCCTCCTCTTTGCGCCGTTTCCAAGCCCCGACATAGACCATGGCTCTCCTTATTATCACCCCAGTAGTTGCACACCAGAGACAGAGTGCAGAGTCCACTGAGTCAACATTTAAGGCAAATAACTCTTCTGCATCTCCCTTCAGGGCAGCCATCAAATCCTTGTTAATTAACCACCAAGCATTAAATTTTGATACACCTAAGGGGCGTCACCCAGGCCACAAAACCCGAGGAGGACTGGTGAGTGGTCAGAGATCTCTTTTAGGAGTAGTTCCACCCCAGCTAAATCATGGGTTTTCATTGAGGAGAGTAAAACATAATCTATGAAGGAGAATGAGCAATGTGCGCCCAAAAATTTTTTTCAACGTCCTCTGCCCCCCATGCCACAGACAGCAAGTATCCTCAAGCCCCTATGAGGCCGCACAATCTGTGAGTCTGTGTGATCTCCGCACAGGGTTATGTGTGGATGGCATGTATCCCTAAAAAGAAGCCATAAGGCATTGAAGTCTCATCCAATGATAATTTTTCCCACCACTCTGTGTGACAAAAGAGCAGAGACTGCCCCTCTCTTAATCTGGTTACTCAACTTGCTGATGTTCCATGAAATGAAACTAAACCCCAACTGGGTTACTCCACTTCTGCTACTAACCATCTACTGAATTGTACTTGCCCTGTGACATCTGAGGATGCATATGGATAACCTGCAAAGCAAATTAACTTGAATATGTGTATTCTATAAAGCTCCTCTTTCTACACTTCTCTACTGGAAATATCCCTCGACTCATAATAATTCACAACTGAAAACTTCCCAAAGGAAACTGACGTATGTTAAAATATTGGACCCAAGCTGGGACTCCTTTGACATCTTACACATGAGAATGCATGAACATGCCATGAACATGCAGTCATGATAAAATGAAGAGAGCAGGTGTAGCTATCAAGTCTCAGCAGTGTCCTCTCTCGATGTGTCCTTTCTGGCAGTGAATGTGCTAACTGCTTCCAGGTACCAGGCGCACCCTCCCCATCTAGAGAGTCAGTGTGTGCAGATCATCTCTGCTGAGCCCTGGGTGCTCTTCTACCCAGTCCCGGGCACTTTCGGGTGTTTTAAAAAAGAAGCTGTTTTTTTATAGATAACCTTGAGCAATGCCAGCAAGAGCCACCGAGGTCTTCCGTATGTGGAGTACGGTGGCCAGTGCTTCTTGGGCGGAGAGGTCTGGTGGGGGAGTAGAAGGTGATGCTGTGGTTGAGGTAGGTGGGTACTAAGTCGTGGAGAGCCTTGTAAGCATGGACAAGGAGCTTGAAGTTAATTCTTTCCTAGATAGGAAGCCAGTGGAGGTCTCTTAGGTGATTGGAGATATGTTTGCAGCGGGGAATGTCCAGGATGAGTCTGGCGGAGGCATTTTGGATCTGCTGTAATTTCTCCAGGTTCTTCAGGATGGTACCGGCATAGAGGGCATTGCCATAGTCGAGTATGCTGGTAACCAGGGCATGGGTTACGGGTTTGCAGAAGTCCTTTGGGATCCATTTTTAGATCTTCTGGAGAAGAGGGTGTGTGAAAGCAGGAGGATGTGACTGAGTTGACTTGGCGGGTCATGGTGAGCGGTGAGTCCAGGATGAAGCCAAGGTTCCATGCGTGGTTTGTTGAGGTGGGAAAGGGGAGCGTGTGTGTGTGGGGGGGGGGGGGGAAGAGTGCTGCCGAGGGTCGAAGGCCACCAGGAGTTGTCCCAGGCTAATGTGGATGGACCCAGGATGAGGATCTCGGTCTTGTCAGAGTTGAGCTTGAGGCAGCTGTCCTTCATCCAGACGGCAAGGGCTTCCATCCTGTTGTGGAAATTCTTCTTGGCAGTAGTGGGGTTTTTGGTCAGTGAGGTGATCAGCTGTGTATCATCGGCGTAGAAGACAATGTTCAGTCTGTGGTCTCTGACAATGGATGCGAACGGGGCCCTCTAGAAGTTGAAAAGTGTGGGGCTTAGGGAGGAGCTCTGTGGAACTCCGCAGCTGATCTTTGTAGGTTCTGACAGGTAAGGCGGCAGTCTGACTCTCTGTTTTCTGCCAGACAGGAAGGAGAGTAACCATTATAGGGCCCTTCTGCGGATGCCAGCTGCATGAAACCTGGAGCAGAGGGTACAGTGTGAGACCGTGTCAAAGGCGGCTGATAGGTCCAGTAGGATGAGGTCTGCTGTATGGCCACAGTCAAGGAGCGAACAGATGTCATCTGTGCCAGCGAGGTGGGCAGTCCCCGTGCTGTGATTGCTCCTGAAGCCTGATTGTGAGGTGTCCAGGATGTTGTTGCCCTCGATGTGCTTACAAAGCTGAGCGTTGATGGCCTTTTCGATTACCTCGGCTGCAGAGGGATGAGTAGGTAATTCTTGAGGTCCAGGGATTCGGCTGAGGGTTTCTTCAAGAGCCGGCAGATCTCGGGGTGCCGCCAGTCCTGTGGGAAGGTGGCTGTCTCTATGGAACAGTTGAAGGTGTGTCGGAGCTCAGGTGCAATGGATGTGTTGGCCTTGTTGAAAATGTAGTGAGGACAGGGGTCCCTTAGGGGCTCTGGAGTGGATGCTGCTCATGATGGTGTGGGTCTCTTCTGTGGTGAGGGTGGTCCAGCGGTGCAGGGTCTGTGGTGGTTCGATGGGATGTATCTGGTTTTTTTTGGGAGGGCTCAGAGGGTCTTGGGATCCAAAGCTGTTGTATGTGTTTTTGAGTTTCCGTTGGAAGAATTTGGCTAGCCTGTCGCAGAGGTCTTGAGATGGAGGGATGCTTGCCGTTTCTGATTGGGGTTTGGCAAACCCTTTCACCATGGTGAAGAGCTCTTTGGTGTTGTGAGCGGTGGGGCTGATACGGTCCTGCAGGGCGGCTTTCCTGGTGACTCTGATGAGGTGGTGGTAGGATTTGGTGGCAGCTGTCGGAAGCTGGCCTGGTGTGTGGTGAGCACCTATGGTGTTATCACCTTATACCAGGTCCAGGGATCCCCCATTAGTGAAGGGTAAACAGTGTTTAGGAAGCCACGGCTCTCTATAGGTAGCAGTGAATGGGCAGCCAAGACTTAGAAGACATGCAAAGCTTATGCAATACCACTATAGTCACACAGCACTATTATACATGAAAGAACCACACAGTGTTACAAAAATAAGGGTACTTTATTAGGGTAACACGAATACTAGAATACTAATAGGCAGTCCCCTCCAAATGGAGGTAAGTAAACACACTAATTATATACACAATAGCAATCAGTAAGGAGCATAAAAACAACAAGCATTTTAGAAAATAGTGAGGGCCCTCAGGGAGGGCCATACCATATACTAAGAAAGTGGAATGTGAGATACAGTCCCCCACCCAAGGATGTAGAGTCATTAGAGGGGAGCTGGAGGAACTAGGAACCCCAAGAGGTGAGTACCAGCGTGACCCCCAGTGACCAGGAAAGCAGAGGTAAGTACCTGCTTTTCCCCAACACTAACAGGAGGACTTAGGAAAGGACTGTACAAGACCCAGATCAAACTGGAAGAACCTAAAGGTGGATTCCGGCAGAAGAGCACCTGCAAAGAAGGGGACCAAGTCTAGTTCATGATGGAGTGCCCGGTTGTGGCACCCACCCTTCTGTGGCTGCAGGACCAGGTCAACAGGGGAAGAAGGCGAACAGCTGTGCAAAGCAGGATATGAAGAGGAGTCCCTGAAGCGATGCAGATGGTGTCCCACGTCAGCTGTCAGGTTTCAGAGAATCCATGGTGCCAGAGAACTAACAACAAGCTTTGGCAAATGCAAAAGAAGAAAAAGAAGAGTTGCAAGGGTGAAGAGGGCTAGCAAGGTCCACAGGACTCGACCAAAGGAGGGGAGTCCGGAGTGACCCTCAGCAGTCAGGAAAGTCACCAGAAGCAGCAGCATCCCCCACAGGCAACCCATTGGCAGCAGGCACAGTAAGTCACTGTGAGGCCCAGTCAGTACACCTGAAGGGGAGTCCCACGTCCCTGGAGCAGCAGAGAGGAGATTGTGTTTTGCAGGATGCAGTGCAGGAGGCTGGGGCTACACGGAACCGGACGATCCCTTGGAGCAGGAGCAAACAAGCCGTGGTAGCTGCAAGAGTCGCGATGCACAGGGGTACTGTCCTGCAAGGAGAAGCAAGGGCTTAACGTCTGCGATGTGGGACAGCTGGTAGATAGGACCAAGGTTACCACCCCAGACCATCAGCTGTGATGCAGGATCCACAAAGTTCCAGAGGAGAGCAGATCCACGCAGCCGGTCGTTGTTGCAGTTGGTGCCTGCAGATGCAGTGGAGTGATTCCTTCACTCCAAGGGAGATTCCTTCTAACTTCTTGGTTCAGGCTGGAGACTCGTCAACCTCAGAGGATGCACAGCCAGGGAAATGTTGCAGTTGCTGGAAGAAGCCGGAGAAACAATGTTGCAAAGCAGAGTCATCACTGGATTTGCAGATTGTTGGTTCTTGAAGAGTCCAGTTGTGGTTCTAGTGGCCAGAAGATGAAGTAAATGATGCAGAGGAGTCCTGGTGGAATATTGCATGTCGAATCTGAGGACCCACCCAAGAGGGAGACTTTAAATAGCCCTTAAAGGGGGTTTGGTCACCTGCAAGGTGACCAGCTATGAGGAGGGGACTGTGACGTCACCTGCCTGACCTGGCCACTCAGATGCTCCATGGGGCCTCTGCCCATCTTGGATTCAAGATGGCAGAATCAAGTGGCCACCTGGAGGAACGGTGGGCACCACCTGTGGGGTGGTGATGGACAGTGGAGTGGTCACTCCCCTTTCCTTTGTCCAGTTTCGTGCCAGAGCAAGGACCAAGGGTCCCTGGACCAGTGCAAACCGGTTTATGCAAGGGGGCACCAAATATGCCCTTTAAAGCATACCTGTAACTTTGGGAGGCTACCCCTCCCAAGCCATGTAACACTAATTTTCAAGGGGAGAGGGTGCTGCCTCCCTCTCCCACTGGAAATCCTTAGTGCTGCTTTCCCCTGCCTGAGCTGGTCAAGCAGCAGGAGGGCAAAAACCTGTCTGTGGGGTGGCAGCAGCGTGGGCTGCCCGGAAAACCCAAGAAGACTGGTAGAAGCAATACTGGGGGTCCTCTAAGGAGCCCCAAAAGTGCATGAAATCATACAACTAATACTGGCAACAGTATTGGGGTATGATTCTGACATGTTTGATTCCAAACATGCCCAGACTCGGAGTTACCATTATGTAGCTGGACACAGGTGACCTGTGTCCAGTACACGGGTAAATGGATTCTCCGCACTTAAGTTGTCCAGTGCAATGGAACTGGAGTTCGTAGGGGCACCTCTGCTCATAGAGGGGTGCCCTCACACACAGGTACCTGTACCCTGCCCTCTGGGCTAGGAAGGCCTACCATAGGGGTGAATTACAGTGACCTGGTGTAGAGACCTGTGGTGAAAGGGTGCATGCAGGCCTGCAGACATATTGCATGGGCTCCCATGGGTGGCACAATACATGCTGCAGCCCATGGGAAACCCCTGGTGCCCCAATGCCCTGGGTACCTAAGTACCATATACTAGGGACTTATATGGGGGCACCAGTATGCCAATTGTGGGATGTGCAAAGTCCTAAGCAACCAAACTTAGAGGGAGAGAGCACAATAACTGGAGTCCTGGTTAGCAGGAACCCAGTAAAAACAGTCCAAGCATACTGACAGCAGGCAAAAAGTGGGGGTAATCATGGCAAAAAGAGGGTACTTTCCTACAGCAGCTTTAAAAGCATCGAAGTCTTCCGGGGACTTGCTTTTCCTTCATCTTTTCTCTAGCTGTCTACAGGTGCGCTTAGAGTCCTGGTCTTCTTGAGGTGGTGTTTAGCTGAGGTCTTACGGAGAGGTGCTAGGGTGTTGACACATTCGGAGATCCATTGGTGGACGTTCTGTGCTGCGATGTTTGCATCTGTGGTGAGGGGCAGGGTAGACTTGCTGAGGGTGTTGGAGAGCTGTTCCTCTGTGATTTGGCTCCATTTTCTGCTTGGGGCTCGGAGAGTGTGGCAGTGGATGGTGGGTGAGGTGATGGTGAAATGGACGCAGTGGTGGTCAGTCCAGTGAAGTTTGGAGGTGTTGTCGATGATATTGTTGCTGGTTGAAAAAACGGCGTTGAGCGTGTGTCCGGTGATGTGTGTTGGCAAGATGACTAGTTGCTTTGGTCCTATTCTGGCGAGGTTATCGAGCAGGGAAGCGGTGTTGGTGTTGCTGCCGTTGTCAATGTGGTTGTCGAGGTCGCCAAGGAGGAAGTAGTTTGGGGAGGCGAGAGCATGAGGAAAGATGATGTCGACTATGGAGTCACTGAAGGCTGGATGGGCCCGGGAGGCCTGTAGATGAGGGTGCAGAGGAAGGTTGACTTGGGTGTTTACCTTGAAATGGAGGTGCTCCATGAAGGGGGAGTGTTCTTCTGCGTTGGTTGTCAAGCGGAGGAAGGACTTTTGTACGATGGCCAGGCTGGGTGAGAGGGCCGGTCTTTGCGGAGCAGTTTGTAATCGGTGGGGATAGCAATGGTGATGGTGATGTCCAGTGCAGATGCTTGGTTTGTTCAAGTATCAGTGAGGAAGGCGATGTCCGGGTGATCAAAGTCAAGAAGGTCCCGGAGTTCTACGGCGTGTTTGTTGCGGGAGCGAATTGTGAGGAGGATGCAGCTCAGACGCTCCGGGTTGGTGTTCGCTCACTCTGCTGCAGGAGGGTCCAGTGCTTGGTGTAGGGTGATGGTCCGGTGCCAGGGGAGGCAGGAGAACAGTCCATGGGTGTCTCTGGGTGATGCGAGAGGGCAAGCAGCGGATCATCCTGTGTTCTGCGCGCGGAGGGTCTCAGTGTTGTAGCGATGGAAGGTCAGAGGATCAGGGTTCGTGGCGGTGGGCACAGTCCAGGCACGGACAGGTGCAGATGGGCTTGGCTTTGGTGCACCTTCGGCGTGGCCGTCATTAAGTAGGGGAGGGAGGTGGGGTCCGGTCAGCTGAAAGGCAGGAGGGCACTTAGCAGGGAGGGAGGGGGTAACTCCACAGGGGCAGCAGCGGCACGGGAAACGCAGGGAGAGTGAAAGGCTGAAGGAGAGAGAAAGAGACAAGAAAGAAAGAAAAGAAAAGAAAAAAGAAAAATTACAGGAAAATAAGCCGAAGTAAAAAGAGCCAGCAAGATACTTACATACAAATGGCCACTAGGCCACCAGGGTTGAGGCGCAGATGGAGGTGGGCCTCGAACTGAGAGTGAGACTGAGAGTGAGACAGGCTCTCAGTTCGAAATGTGGCAGAGGAAGCAGCGGCAACAGAAACAGGTGCAGCTGCAGAGAGGAGGGCGAACAGTCGCTGTCCAGGAGGTCAGAGGAGTTGCCATCTCAGTGCGCAGCGACTGCCATTAACAAGGGGAGGGATGCAGGGGGCCTGGTCAGCCGGGAGGCGGGATGGCGGGAAAGCGCTTCGCAGGGATGGAGTGGGCGGGCGGCAGCGCCGCAGAAAACACAGGGCGACGGAAAGGCTGAAGGAGAGAGATTAAGAGACAAGAAAAAAAGAAAAGAGAAAATTAAAATGAAAATGACAGAAAAATAAGCAAAAGCCAAAAGAGACAGCAAGATACTTACAAGCAGATGGCCAGTAGGCTCCAAAACCAATGGCTTCAGCCAGAGCTCGATGATTACTTTGAGCGATCCTCAGTGGACAAAGCTTTGGACCTTGTCACAGTGGACGATTCTGATTTCCGTTTCAGAGTCATAAAGTAAAATGTTTGACGGGGTAATCCACTTGGTATACCCGAAATCTGCTCCATATCAGTCAGCTTGAAATCGCACCTAGGTCAATGCCACTTTAATTTGTTTAGGTAATTTTGCATTAAAGCTTTAAAAGTTCATACCTCCAGTTCACTGTATCCTATTGAATGAGCTTGTTGTCTTTTTTTAATCATTACTTTTTTCTGTATTTTTCTCTAAATTGGGTTGGGAATTTTATTGTGCAGTGTTCTTTACTTTAACACTGTTGATACCGCTTAATCTTAACATGCACTTCTCTGGACAATGCTCGCTGCTTGTGCCACAACTTCCTGGGGCTGAGGACAGACTCCCTCAGAACTATCTTTTAGCTAAACCCGATGTGTTTATTCAGCAACTGGAGTAGCTCATTCCCAAATTAATCTCCCAATTGTTCACGACGGGCCCCAGGCCTCACTTGTTCTCCCTCCTTCTTCATGAGTGGTGAACCTCCCAGGAATGGGAAACGACAACGTAGGGCATTGCCCATCTGCTGAAGCCAGAACACAGGGTGGCTTTATCCTCTTAGTTCCCCTTCTGGAAGGTCCACCTGACACGTCACCTTACACCCTTACATCAATCTCCCGATCACTTGTGGTGTCGCTGGGCTACAGGTGTAAACTGGTAAAGCAGATTTCCCCTTTCAACTGCTGCTAATTTGCTCTAGAGGACTGTCAGTGGGTCTTGTTTGGCAGTGCGCCTAGATTTAAGGAAGACTGCCGCTTCCCCAGTGGTCCTTTTGGAGCACATAGTAGGAATGTTATCATGTCACCGAAGCATCATCATGGTTGTCCTCCACCTGCCTCTCAATGTAGGCCACAGACTCTCACCCGAAGGCGGAAGAGAGGATGCCTCTACCCCTCGGTCTTTCCACACCCAACTTGTAATCATGCTTCTACATCTACCTGTGGGTTTCCCCACATAACCATCCTGGTGTAGTTGGAAATACCATGCACTTTTCAGAAGATAAAGGCACTCTAGTTTCACTGTCATGATTGCAAAATATTCCAAAGGTTCTTGACATTCCACTGACTCAGACCTACCAACAGACGAAATCACCCAGGTAATTCACCACTTCATACAAACTGCTGTTATACTTACATTTCCACTTTATAAAAAAAATAATTCTCTCAAACACAGCACACAATACTGTGCATCCCATTAGCAAGTATTAATAATAATATTACTCCAGATAAAAAGAAAAGCTTGCAGTGGGTATCTGGTTGGGTGGCCTGGCAGCAACCAAAACACTACCTTTATGTCTGCCTTCACCACTCAAGGTTTCAACTACCTTACTGGGACCAGTACTTCCACTGCCTTAAAGGACAAGTATTCCCACTGAGCATTTTGATATGCCAATGAATAAGATCACTGAGCTCTTTTCTGGGCTCGAGAGTGTATGTTTCATTCTAAATCACCCCTGTTCCTTTCTGGAAACACTAGGGATAACATTCTGAAGTTGTGAAATGATGGTTCTTGAAAAGTGCTTGCTACCCACCACAAGGCTATCTTTTTTCTTTTTTAAATTTCTTAAAATAGCTGACATTTCCTTAGCTAATTTTAAATTAGGCTCTGAGAAACTCATCTCTGGCCCGGGTATGGACTCATGGATCCTTGTCTACATTCTTGACTCGTTTTTCTTCCCTTTCCAGTCTGCCCAGAAATACCCAGCTGTTCTTTTACACCATTGGGTGATTGCATACGAGCCACCACACTTGCATTTGTGCAAGAACTTGCACCCAGCCCATGTAAAACACTGTCCTTCTTTCATATTGCATGTAATACTCTTTTCTTCTTAAATCTTTCCTAACCTCTGACCCATGACCCCCCCACTTTGCTGGAGGAGTGGGGGGTGTTCTGGGCTGACAGAGAAGGGCCTCAAGCCCCTCTCTCTTGCCTCCTACCAGTAATCTATGTGCCTCCTCGCCCAACTAAACACTGGGTGCTTGTCCTTGTTCCTTCCTAACTGCTTGTCATAATATGACCTCACAGTGCTGTCCTTATTGCCCTCAAACAATCTGTGAACATCCTCCTCCTTGTATTTCGGCAGATCAGGCCTTTTTCCCACAATATGTCCATCATGATAGCCAAACCTGATCTTAATTTTGCAAATGGTTTAGGTATGTGCTGCTTGAGTGGCATCTTCACCAGATCTACTCACTCATCCCCGTACTGAAAGATAATATTGCACCTTGAGCACTTTCTCCCTGAGCTCCTTGCAAACAAGCACCTCTAAATGTACATCCTCCTCCATACTCAGCCATGGCAGCTGCCATCTTGCTGTTGTGGGAGGACTGAAATCCCAAAGCGCACCTTTCTCCTTCTGTATCTCTGCCTTTTGTTTCCTGCTGTGCTCTACTTTGTGTCTCTGCCCTCCAAGATCCAGTCCTGAGCGCAGGTTTGATTTTATTAATTATGTCTCCCTGCCGGCCTGCTTACCCGCTTATCTACTGCAAACTTATCTGCAACATTTTTTTTTTTTCAGATATGAAATCTGCAATTGCACCACTTCTGTGTCCATGATTATGTGCTTATATGCTTACTCTTTTACATGTACATGTACAGTGATTCTGAGTTCTCCTGGGGCACTGAGAGCACCAACACCGAGGGGACAAACATTGGTGTTACTGGTCCTATTGGGGCTATTTGATACCATTAATATTAATATCAACACTGGGATGCCGGAGGTGTAGGTGGTGCAGCAGATCAGTCACAACCTACCTTCTGAACCCACTACAGGATAATATTGTCGCGTAGGCTCTCATTATCTTAATGAGACTACTGGATTTTGAGCAACAAGATCGACCACGATGTGGGGGACTGAGTCTAGCCCACGGTAGATGACGTTTGTCACTCCAAATCTGGGTTTTGCTCCGGCTAACTAGCAGTGGCTCATCTCTCCCAAATGGTAGAGACAATTGGGCAGCCGAGCGCATGACATCTCAGTACTTCTCAGGGAAGTCGTGGTCACTCAGGTCACAACCGGTTCTCTCATACACAGTACGGTCTCATATATAAATGATAATAGAGGCAGTATAAGTTTTAAGAATTGGTTTAATAAAACAACTGCATTTTGGATAACAAAGCGTGCGCTGCAATAACCAGAACTGCACAACACAATAATATTAAAATAGTAACGATGAGAGTGAAGCACAAGAATAAGGCTATCATAGTGCCTCTAGATTATTCTCTCTCTAAGTTATATTTCAAGCACAGCATGTTAAGCTCTAAGCCTGCCTTTCAGGTTCCCCCGGGAGGACGTCAACCCTCATACCTGAGCAAAGGTCTGTATTCTGCATCAGCATCTGCAACTGGGCATTCAGCATACAGTTGTGGTTCCCTGTCTGGTATCTCCCTCATGACGTGTACTAGGACTAGAAAGTGTTTTTATAACTAACACCCAGATGTTCTAACAAAATGCACCTACGTAAGGATGTGTGTTTTCTACGAATGCTGGAGACTAAACTTCTACCACGTTTACCGGCAATGTACCAGACAGTAGCCTTGACTGAAGCACAGGACGATCAAGAATGCATTATTTGAGAACACAGTGCTGAGCTAAGCTAAACAGTGCGATAGAAGAAATGAAAACAAGACCGTAAAAACTGGTTATTGTAAAATAACAATGCAAAGCTAAATGAAATATATCGAGGGCAAAGTGCACAGCGGCCTAGCATGTTAAACTAACGTGCATGGAGCTATACTTGAATTGGCTACACAACACCCTCCCCTTGTCGGTAGAAAGTGGTTCAAGCCAAACCTAAAAATGCCCTAACCTAAAATATATCCAAAACCCTACTTAATTTTGACAAGTCAAGAGGACACACAAGCATACCACTCGGCAATTTAAAAAATGAGCATGCAGCCAAGAGCTGAATTCAAAGGAAAATGCCAAATCAAGCATCAGTCATGGAAAGCAGGCGATCCTCCACTTCGGCAGATGACAAAACTGGTAAATCTGCGCCAAAAACTACTAAGGAGCAGGAGTGTTCTATAACCCCAGTATCAACCAAGGCGGCATCCCGTGCAGTGCCTATTAACAAGTTAATGGTAACTTTCTCCAGGAAGGGTAGCTCGTAATCAGCTTCTCTGAGCAAACGCAGGCGCAGCGCGCATGTCTGGTAATGAACCCTCAACGAGAACATCAACAGATCAGCATCAATCACTGAGGGGCGTTGCTGTGAAAGACAAACTTCCAGTCCATGTTCAAAAGAGCACCAACGGCACCGAAACACGGGCTGCACACAATCCAAAACTGGTCTGAATGACAGAGACCAGTCACGCCCCAAATGTTCCAGGAGTGTTGCTCCAAACTGCTGCATCATGCATTCACGACACAGCTGTGCTGATGGGAGCGCCTTCATATGTCCTTTTTGCGGCAGGACAACCATTGCGGAAAAACAACAGCAACAGCAAAATGTCGGCTAATAAAGCCAAAGTTACTGGAAATCCCCCAAAAATGCTTCCGAAAATTGAGTGAATAGCCAAAGGTATCAAACCGAATATAGAGGAAAAGGTGTGAACAAAACCATTACCAACAGCTTTGAAAAAATGTGCTAATCCAGCCGTGCTGGACGCATTAAATATACGTCCCACAAGTTCACCAAAGTGTCTCGGAAAGTTTGTATTTAACAGGGACTGTAATTCTGCCGTCGACCTTGCCACCTGAAGTGCATAGGTCTCGCGTGCAGATGTAAGGGCCACATTCTTCTGAAACAATAAAGCCTTCAGTCTAATTAACTTGTAAAAATTCACCTTGGAAGTAGCAATGTGAGGCCAGATATCAGCTACCTCCCTAAATTTAGTGGGGGGAAACAACACGTTCCCGCAGCATGTAACAACCTTAGAGACCGAAACAACGTAAACTATTCCGGCCTGCATGCCACAACAGTCTTTACTATTGAGAAGGACGTAGCTGCTGTTTGAAAGCACCTGGAACGTGCGTTTAATCAAGGGGACTGGAACTCCCTTCAGATAGCAAGCCAAGTTCGCAACCGAGGCATTACACGCCCCATGCAAGGACAGCTGCTAACAAATCATCGAATGGCTGACTGAAGTCTCGCATTCACTACGCTAAGAAAGACCTCTTTCATGCCATTGAGGCATTTGTACGGGAAGGGAAGCTCCCACACCTCATGGATGTAATTATCTCCCAACTTTTCATATCTGCCTACGGAACGTGTTTCAAACAAGAAGTGAATTGTAATGTAGAAATAGGCAGATTAATAACCCCATGTATCAACCACTCTGCCGAAGGAATCTCGGCCACGGTAAAAGGCAGTTTTTCTAACTTTTCAATGTTAAGCATGACATAAGTCGCTTCCCTTTTAGCCATTAGTAGTTGTTGTCGCGTCAAATTAAAGGAAAAAAAGATTTCCCTGGCACTGATGTGCTGCCACGGAACGCGACCCGCCTTCAATGTCTGAAGTGTCCAACCCAACTGCATAATGGACCTGGTCTGACTCTCCATGATATAAAGAAGACATATCAGATCGTATAATGTCTATAGCAGAAGAAACAATGTTGTTAACTGTATATATCTGGTCGGACAAGGTGTGAATCCCATTATCCACAACAGCTAATGCCTTTTTCAAATTTTCCTGATCTATCTGCCTTAACCGGGCTGCAGCCTCTTGTTGGGAAAGTTTCCATATTTCATTGTATACCTCATACAAGATACGCTTCCTACGTGGTATCTTTGTGCCTGACAAGAAATCTTGTAAGTCAGTGTTGTTAGACAGGAGACTGAGGTGTGTCTTAACCGCGTCTAGTGAGGATGATTTTAGCCACTGTTGGCACAATTTTCCTACACTATATGTTGTAATTATGTCAGCATGTTCTGGTGATATATAGCGAGGGTCTGACCTACACGTTCGGAAACCCCCCGAGGAGGTGACAAAACGTTGATGACACCCGTTGGAATCTATTGGCCACAATAACCACCCGCCTGGACGTGTCAGTGAAGCATTAAACGTACCATTCTGGACCCAGTGATTGAGCTCATTTATAGTTGCATTCGTGTACTTTTGCCAGTTATCAAATTTTGCAGGGGCAGGTATACTGGGCATGTTTAATTCTCTAATTGTGGCTAAGCCTAAACACCTTGTTTGTTGTACCTTTTTCATTTAAAAAGATCATCTGAACAGGGATGAGACATGCTCTAAACAATGTTTCTCTACCCTTGGTCTGCCAATTTTTTGTTCCCCAAACGCTTTTCAAATCAACATATTTTGACCAATATTCATAACCTTCAATTGATAACCGGGAAACAAAGGAGTCCGAATATATAAATTTAGTGTTGGTCACTAACATATGTATATCCTTAGTAGGAGTTACCTTAAAATAGTATGACTCAGCATTTTTTTGACGATGCCCAGAAAAATACGCAAACTTTTCAGTATAAGTTTTTGAACTCCCTTGAGGGGAAGTTGGACAATGTTCACATTTTGTAGGAAGTTGGCTCTGTATGTGCTATTTCAAAGTAAGAAATAGCATGCACAGAGTCCAAGGGTTCCCCTTAGAGGTAAGATAGTGGCAAAAAGAGATAATTCTAATGCTCTATTTTGTGGTAGTGCGGTCGAGCAGTAGGCTTATCAGAGGGTAATGTTAAGCATTTGTTGTACACACACAGGCAATAAATGAGGAACACACACTCAAAGACAATTCCAGGGCAATAGGTTTTTGTATAGAAAAATATATTTTCTTAGTTTATTTTAAGAACCACAGGTTCAAGATTTACAAGTAATACTTCAAATGAAAGGTATTTCACGTAGGTACTTTAGGAACTTTGAATTAGCAAAATACTATGTATAGTTTTCACAAAAATGGCAATAAGCTATTTTAAAACTAGACAAAGTGCAATTTTCAACAGTTCCTGGGGGAGGTAAGTGTTTGTTAGTTTTGCAGGTAAGAAACCACCTACAGGGTACAGAGTTGGGTCCAAGGTAGCCCACCGTTGGGGGTTCAGAGCAACCCCAAAGTTACCACACCAGCAGCTCAGGGCCGGTCAGGTGCAGAGGTCAAAGTGGTGCCCAAAACGCATAGGCTTCAATGGAGAAGGGGGTGCCCCGGTTCCAGTCTGCCAGCAGGTAAGTACCCGCGTCTTCGGAGGGCAGACCAGGGGGGTTTTGTAGGGCACCGGGGGGGACACAAGTCAGCACAAAAAGTACACCCTCAGCGGCACGGGGCGGCCGGGTGCAGAGTGCAAACAGGTGTCAGGTTTGCAATGGAGTTCAATGGGAGACCCAGGGGTCTCTTCAGCGAAGCAGGCAGGCAAGGGGGGGCTCCTTGGGGTAACCACCACCTGGGAAAGGGAGAGGGCCACCTGGGGGTCGTTCCTGCACTGGAGGTAGGATCCTTCAGGTCCTGGGGGCTGCGGGTGCAGTGTTTTCACCAGGCGTCGGGTTCTTGGAAGCAGGCAGTCGCGGTCAGGGGGAGCCTCTGGATTCCCTCTGCAGGCGTCGCTGGGGTGGCTCAGGGGGGTCAACTCTGGCTACTCACGGGCTTGCAGTCGCCGGGGAGTCCTCCCTGTAGTGTTGTTTCTCCGCAGGTCGAGCCGGGGGCGTCGGGTGCAGAGTGCAAAGTCTCACGCTTCCGGCGGGAAACGTGTGGTCTTTAAAAGTTGCTTCTTTGTTGCAAAGATGTTTCTTCTCTGGAGCAGAGCCGCTGTCCTCGGGAGTTCTTGGTCCTTTTAGATGCAGGGCAGTCCTCTGAGGCTTCAGAGGTCGCTGGACCCTGTGAAACGCGTCGCTGTTGCAGTTTTTCTTGAAGTGGGGAGACAGGCCGGTAGAGCTGGGGCCAAAGCAGTTGGTGTCTTCGTCTTCTCTGCAGGGCTTTCAGGTCAGCAGTCCTTCTTCGTCTTAGGTTGAAGGAATCTATCTTGCTAGGTTCTGGGGGCCCCTTAATACTCAATTTAGGGGTGTGTTTAGGTCTGGGGGGTTAGTAGCCAATGGCTACTAGCCCTGAGGGTGTCTACACCCTCTTTGTGCCTCCTCCCTGAGGGGAGGGGGGCACATCCCTAGTCCTATTGGGGGAATCCTCCATCTGCAAGATGGAGGATTTCTAAAAGTCAGAGTCACCTCAGGACACCTTAGGGGCTGTCCTGACTGGCCAGTGACGACTCCTTGTTTTTCTCATTATCTCCTCCGGCCTTGCCGCCAAAAGTGGGGCCGTGGCTGGAGGGGGCGGGCATCTCCACTAGCTGGAGTGCCCTGGGGTGCTGTAACAAAGGGGGTGAGCCTTTGAGGCTCACCGCCAGGTGTTACAGTTCCTGCAGGGGGAGGTGAGAAGCACCTCCACCCAGTACAGGCTTTGTTACTAGCCACAGAGTGACAAAGGCACTCTCCCCATGTGGCCAGCAACATGTCTGGTGTGTGGCAGGCTGGTAAAACTAGTCAGCCCACACTGGAAGTCGGGTATGTTTTCAGGGGGCATCTCTAAGATGCCCTCTGGGGTATATTTCACAATAAAATGCACACTGGCATCAGTGTGCATTTATTGTGCTGAGAAGTTTGATACCAAACTTCCCAGTTTTCAGTGAAGCCATTATGGTGCTGTGGAGTTTGTGTATGACAGACTCCCAGACCATATACTCTTATGGCTACCCTGCACTTACAATGTCTAAGGTTTTGCTTAGACACTGTAGGGGCATAGTGCTCATGAACCTATGCCCTCACCTATGGTATAGTGCACCCTGCCTTAGGGCTGTAAGGCCTGCTAGAGGAGTGACTTATCTATGCCATAGGCAGTGTGAGGTTGGCATGGCACCCTGAGGGGAGTGCCATGTCGACTTAGTCGTTTTCTCCCCACCAGCACACACAAGCTGGCAAGCAGTGTTTATGTGCTGAGTGAGGGGTCTCCAGGGTGGCATAAGACATGCTGCAGCCCTAAGAGACCTTCCCTGGCATCAGGGCCCTTGGTACCAGGGGTACCAGTTACAAGGGACTTACCTGGATGCCAGGGTGTGCCAATTGTGGAAACAAAGGTACAGGTTAGGGAAAGAACACTGGTGCTGCGGCCTGGTTAGCAGGCCTCCGCACACTTTCAAATCATAACTTGGCATCAGCAAAGGCAAAAAGTCAGGGGGTAACCATGCCAAGGAGGCATTTCCTTACACATTGCGTGTAATTAAATATCGTTTTTGGACTGCTCGCTCTATGTATGAAGTGGTGCCCATAATAATTTTTGCAAAACATATCACCATAATTTTCTTTAAACTGGTAAACATCTTCGTTTTCATAGACAGTATAATATTGCAATTCTGTCATCATAGAATCAACTGTTTTCACATCCCAATCATCAGATACAATGCCTGGTATGACTATATCATTCATGGATAATTTTAACACATACGGTACTTGACTAATTTCAGTGGGACCATATGTATCAAACATTACTTTGTCCCACACAATCCCATCAGGAATTGGTACTGCAGAAATGTTCACAAAAGACAAGTCTCTTCGAATCTTAAACCTCCTCCACCTGTTCAACCGCTGATCTCTCGGGAAGAAAATGACCATTTATTAACAAGAAAAAAGTAATGACAAAACCAATAAAAAGCAGATAAACTAGGACAGTCAAAGAAAGCCATACATAGTTCCATGGAAAAATAAAATAAGTTTCTTTAAGGCAATGTAATAGCTTACGTGCACCTGACAGATCAGCTGTCGAAGAGGCAAACGAGTCCGATAGACCGTTGTTGTAGTCGGCAAAGTAACCAGAGGCTGTTCGTGCAAATGGCGTAGCCGTGGCCAACGGTGGAGTTGGTGTTTCCTGTGGTGGTACACTATAGACAGCACCATCCGTCTGGCTAGTAGTCATTGTGACGTGATCAAATGTTTCTAAATTGCTTGTTGTTAGTGGAACTAATGCAAGATCATCATCTACCCTCCCCAAGCTCGGAGAGGTATCAGCGTTGGTATAAACAACTTGAAGCAGAACTTCTTCTCCAGTAGTGAGAGGGATTCAGGAACTACTGGACGTTCCTCTTGGTCGGTTGTGCAGAATCGGCCACATGTTGTAGTTTGACATTGTCAATGGAAACAAAACGATTTTCTTTGGTACCTGGCAACGGTGGTAGAATAACAGTTCTAGTACCGTGTATCCCCAATACAGGGACTGGTGCTCGATACGAAGGGCCAAATTCTTTTTTCACTGCGACCTTTTCACATACAAGATCCCCAACCCTGGGAATCCAGCCGGTAGATGTTACTGGCACATCCTTAATTCCAGTGGAGGCAGCACTTTTAGAAGAATTTTCTTCACGGAACTTCTGTAATTCCTGTAAAACAGTGACACTATCATTTATGTCAAAAGGTATTTCTGCTGCCTCCACGCCAGGCCCATCAAGATCCGGAACAAACACTTGTGTTCCGAACCGGCACGCTTATGAAGTACGACCCCCCAGAGACCTTCTAGACAGGTTATTTAGTGCTATCTGAACTCCATATAGGTGGGTTAGCCAACTACGACCCGTACCTAAGACTCTGGCCGTTAAGGATTGCTTTAAATCGTGGTTTAATCGCTCCACAACACTATTTTCCTCGGGATGAAATGGAGACGAGTACTGGAGTTGGACCCCGAACGAAGCCATGGTGTCCCTGAATGCCCTTGAGGCAATAGCAGGGCCCTGGTCCGAATGGAATGCCTCAACTGCATTTGTACCGACAAAGACTCGCAAATCTTTAATAACAGTCCGAGCGTCAGCCGAGCGTTGTGGCCACACCCACACAAATCTGGAGCAGGAATCAACAGCGACTAATATGTATTTGTATGCACTATCAGGTGTTAATGGACCGCAATGGTCCAAGTACACACAATGTAATGGTCTATTGCAAATTGAGAGAGGTGTCTGTGGCGGGTGCTTGGCCGTGGAAACTAATTTGTTGACAGATGTCACAACAAAGGACATACTACTTAGTATCTTTATAGAGACCGGGCCACCAATAACGGGCCTGTAAGAGTGAAATTGTAGCTGCGCACACCAGCATGTGCAGATGCCACCCCCTCATGCGCTGCTTTAATCAATTGAGGTCTTACATCTTTATTGGGGACGTCGCGTACGCCTACACCTGGAATTTTAACTTCAGCGTTCAGCATACCTCCCATCAAGTATTGATATTTATTAGGAATTCCTTTAGGATAAGGCGTGTCATCAACCGTAGCTTTTATGGCAGCCATAATGTCTGTCTGGTTTGGAACCCGAACGAGTCACTGCAGCTACAGTGGCAACTGCCACTGCTGACTTTGCGGCTTCATCAGCCAAAGTATTTCCAGCAACGTGTATTCCAATGCGCTGGTGTCCAAGTGTATGCACAATATGGACTTTGGGTAGCGTCTCTTTCAGGTCTGCTACCTTCCCCACAGAAGTCTGTGTTTTATGGTGTTGCCTTTTGAATCTCTGAACCCATTCAAACACCAGTAATGCAGGTATTCATTAAAAGACTGGACGCAATAAAATGAATCACAAACAATCAGTGTGAACTGTGTCGGATCCGTATGTTCTAGTGCCATCAGTAGAGCTTTTAGCTCAGCCAATTGTGCTGTACAATCCCCTAAGGTCTGTGTATAGGTATGCTGGGGACAGAATTTCTCCCCCTCCATATAGCCGCTTACGACTGCGCATGCAGCAGAATACTGATGTTTAGTTCCAATCGCTAGTTGCGCAGAGCCATCGGTATACATGATTGCATGATATTGATTAATAGGCAAGGTGTCTGCTGGAACTAGATATTCTACTTCATATTGTAGAAATTCTTGAGTTTGTAATTTTGGGTCGAAAATGTAGTCTACATCAGTGGCTGTTAGAGACGTAGCCCCTTGTATCCATCGTGGACGAAGTGCTTTCGCGTTCGGAACGCTAGCTTTTGTAACAGCCTCTAGGGCTGGAATAGGAAAAACGACAATAATGCGTTTTCCTTGGGCAAGAGGTCTTTCTTTAATAACAGCCATCTGCACAGCAGTGAGAATTTTCTCCGTGGGTGCAAATCGCTGTTCAGCAGCTGAATACAAATGTGATTTGTATGCTATTGGGACTGGCTTACCTTCATTAAATGTTACATAAGTGAAACCGATGGCCCCAGCTATTACCCTGATGACCAAATGTGTTTTATTGTCCCTTGTGTGTAAATGTTTTGCTGCTAGCATATCTGTCTGTAAATCTCGAAGAGTGGGTGTATGTTCAACCATCCAGAATTTACTTGAGAAATCAGGACGTATTAAGTCATATAAAGGTTTTATGCGTGTTGCATAATCAGGAATGTATGTTCTGCCAAAATTTAGAAAGCCTAACAACGATTGAAGTTTTTTTATCATATTTGGTGGTTGCAATTGTGCAAATTTTTCTAAAAATTGTGGCGCTAGGCTCTTCCCTTCACTCGACAGCTCATATCCCAGAAGGAAGGCAATTTTTGACTTTTTTCGTACAACAATGAGGGCTACCCGTCTTAAACGTTGTAGTAACTCGTCATCCGTGAGACATATATCGTCCACATATGACAATGCTTCAGGGTCTATCTCGTGTAAAATAGCAGTCACACGAGCCGCAAAGAGTCCTGGGCTGTTCTTATACCCCTGGGGCAAACAACAGAATTTTTTCTGGGAGCCTAGTGTGCTAAAGCTTGTTAAATCCCTGCTTTCAGGCGCTATTTTCTGGCAGAAGAACCCATTTGAGATATCTAAAGTCGTTTTGTATTTTTTCCGCACTATGTTGCTCATTAGTGCAGTGCTATGTGAGTTTTGTGTAGCATATGTACGTGTATGTCCGTTTAAATGTCTGTAGTCTAAGACTATTCTGTATGAATGGTCCAACTTAGCTACAGGGAATAAGGGGTTATTCATCGGTGAGGCAGAGGGTTCAATCACACCCTGGTATTCTAATTGCGTGAGTATCTCTCTCACCGGTGCCCTTGCTTCATGTTTTATGGAATACTGCGGTTGTGGTTGAGGTTCACTTTTAATGGGAATGACATGGTATGGAGAGTCCTTATCCTACCCTACATGATTTCTATATAACGCAGGTGCTTGTGCTAGAGCCCAGTCTATAGAATAGGACTCAGCGAGTTCCTCTGGAACAAGGGACGAGAAGAAAGGTTTAATAACCTCTTCTCCATATGGGCAGGTGCGGACAAAATCAGACGGCCAATCTTGTTCGGCCAACAAGATGTCATATACTTTGACTACACGGTCCCAAAAGATTGCGTGTATCGTTCATTCAATGTCTCCTTCCAGTTGTAGTGTTACTTTATACACCCTATCGGGTTCAGAGACACGCATGTCTGCTGTTTCTACTTGTATAACGTCATCAGTTGCTTTCACCTCCATATGCTCTAGAAGATTCCGGAGAACTATTGTGACCTCTGCCGCGCTGTCTAGCAGGGATAGAGCCCAGTTCTTGCTCTTCAAGAGAACCCTCTTCCTGAGTGGCATGTCGAACTGAGACTGCTGCCACTTTTTTCTTTTTAAATTGTTGTTTTTGCTGTACAGGTTTCTCTTCCTTTTTAACAGAAACCTCCGAAGAGCGTTGTGATTCCCGTCTCGGTTTCACGTACTCTGTTCTCCGCTCTGATCGCCCACCTCTCTCATTTCTCTTTTCCGATGAGTCCTGAAAGGAATGAGATTGGTGTGTATCAGTATATTGATATCTATCAGGCGTTTTTATACTCTCTCTATTCCTGAGATTATATCTATTCTGTGGGGTCTCCACTTGTGGAGATTCTCCCCTTTCTTTTTTAGGTATTTGTTGTTTTTTCTCCCAGCGTTTCTTAGTACCCTCAGGTAGCTGTTTAGCATTATCTTTATCAATTTTACCCTGAATATGAGGTTGTTGTGGTCTAGCCCCTAGGCTATCTCGACCGATACTTGAATAAGTTTCTGCTATTATTTTAGGCAGCTCTCGTTTCTGGTCTTGTTGCGGAACGTCACGGAGACGCATGCGCACTGTGAGTGCAACTACTTCCCCTTTAAGGTTACTTAGGATGATTGAAGAAACTGTGGCAAAATTGCCCATCAGTTGCATTCCCAAATCTAGGGCCGGGGCAGCCCCGTATTCATCTTGAATTTGTTTAAGCACTTCCGGTAGGTTGGCAAGTGTCGGTGTACCGTGTGCCGTTGTATAGAGCGCAGCAAATACCGTGCCCCATGTGTTAGTGTTCAACTGTAGGGACAATCCTAGGGCAAGCACATAGTTAATATTCTATGTTTATCCTGAGGTCCCGTATGGGGAAATACTGCCTCCAGCGTGTTCATTTTTTGAGCTAGCTAAAACGGAATCTCCTCTAGTTTGGCCGGGACCTTACTCATAATTGAATGTACAGTCACCGGATTTATACCTGGTGTTACTGCATGTGGTTGTGCTGGAGCAGCACGTGCTGGGTTTGTATTTAAAGTTTGCATCACAAATTGTACTAATCGTCTGTATATTGCTGTTAACTCAATGTATAAGCATCGAACCTCAACTACTGCCAAATTCGCAACCGCAGGATGTGGTGTATATGTGGCCAATAAAGCCAAGGTAGGACAGTCATTACTTAGTGGACCTAACCTTACTGGTAATATTGTATACGCTAGGGCGCCATCAAGCCAATTATTACGTTCTTGATAAGGTAGAGGTATCTCTAAGTATGCGTACGTCCTGTATTTCCCAGGCGCGTTCGCAACTGTATATGTATAAAATGTATTTGTGTTCCCATCAAATGCTGGAAATATGACCCATGAGTAAAAAAGCTCTGTTCTATAGGCTGCGTGGGCGTCCACCACAAACGTGACTGGACCTCCCTGGGCCGCAAGGCCATGTGCTAGTAAGTGCGTTGTGAGAGGTTGTCTCTTGTTAAGAGCTATTTGTACAACCTGGGGATTCGCCATCATAGAAGCACTAAGAGTTCAGAGAAGGCACACCAAGATGGGTTTTTTTCCTTTTAAAGTTCAAGCTTGAACAACCACCAGCCAAAATAGGATTACCTATGCGGCTGTGGTGGAAATCCTCAGCACCACGGACGTCTCCGTATACGGAACTGAGGTGTCATTATATATAATGAGACTGAGATATTCCGGTGGAACCGAAAATTAGAGCCTAACCAAACGTTGGCGGCGCCATGTCGCGTAGGCTCTCATTATCTTAATGAGACTACTAGATTTTGAGCAACAAGCTTGTCCACGATGTGGGGGACTGAGTCTAGCCCACGGTAGATGACGCTTGTCACTCCAAATCCGGGTTTTGCTCCGGCTAACTAGCAGTGCCTCATCTCTCCCAAATGGTAGAGAAAATTGGCCAGCCGAGCGCATGACATCTCAGTACTTCTCAGGGAAGTCGTGGTCACTCAGGTCACAACCGGTTCTCTCATACACAGTGCGGTCTCATATATAAATGACAATAGAGGCAGTATAAGTTTTAAGAATTGGTTTAATAAAACGACTGCATTTTGGATAACAAAGCATGAGCTGCAATAACCAGAACTACACAACACAATAATAATAAAATAGTAACGATGAGAGTGAAGCACAAGAATAAGGCTATCATAGTGCCGCTAGATTATTATCTCTCTAAGTTATATTTCGAGCACAGCATGTTAAGCTCTAAGCCTGCCTTTCAGGTTCCCCCGGGAGGACATCAACCCTCATACCTGAGCAAAGGCCTGTAATCTGCATCAGCATCTGCAACGGGGCATTCAGCATACAGTTGTGGTTCCCTGGCTGGAATCTCCCTCTTGACGTGTACTAGGACTGGAAAGTGTTTTTATAACTAACACCCAGATGTTCTAAGAAAATGTCCCAACGTAAGGATGTGTGTTTTCTACGAATGCTGGAGACTAAACTTCTACCACGTTTACCGGCAATGTACCAGACTGTAGCCTTGACTGAAGCACAGGACGATCAAGAATGCATTATTTGAGAAAACAGTGCTGAGCTAAACTAAACAGTGCGATAGAAGAAATGAAAACAAGACCCTAAAAACTGGTTATTGTAAAATAACAATACGAAGGTAAATAAAATATATCTAGGGCAAAGTGCACAGCGGCCTAGTATGTTAAACTAACGTGCATGGAGCTATACTTGAAATGGCCACACAACAATAGCAACCTTTGGCCCTTGAGTGCAGCCCTCAGAAATGACTTCAGAGCCAGTAGCCCTAATAAAGCAAGGAAAGACTAGGATAAAACATCTGATGTGTTGGAAAATGGCCCTCTCTGAAGGGTCACCCCAATCCTTTTGCCTTCCTCCTCCTCTTTTTCTGACCTCATTTTTGTTGGCGTTAGGACTCTGGGCACTTTACCACAGCTAACCAGTGCTAAAGTGCATGTGCTCCCTCCCTAAACTATGGTTCCCGTAACACTGGTTCCTACACAATTGGCATATTTAATTTACTTGTAAGTCCCTAGTAAAGTGCACTAGAGGTGCCCAGGGCCTGTAAATGAAATGCTACTAGTGGGCATGCAGCACTGGTAGTGCAACCCACATACATAGCCCCTTAGCCATACCTCAGGCCTGACATTACAAGGCCTGTGTGTGCAGGTTCACTGCCACTTCGACTTGGCATTTAAAACTAATTGCCAAGCCTTAAGCTCCCCTTTTTCTACATATGTCATCTCTAAGGTAGGCCCGAGGTAACCCACAGTGCAGGGCGCTATGTAAGTAAAAGGCAGGACATGTACTTAGGCATTTTTCATGTACTGGTAGGGAAAAACTCACTAATTTGTTTTCCACTACATGAGGCCTGCTCCTCTCATAGGCCAGCATTAGAACTGCCCTTATATACGTTTAAGTGGTAGATTCTGATCTGAAAGGAGTAGCCATGTCATGTTTAGTATGGCCAGAATGGTAACAGAATATCCTGCTTACTGGTGAAGTTGGATTTAATATTACTATTTAGAAATGCCACTTTTAGAAAGTGGGCATTTCTCTGCACTTAATGCCATCTGTGTCTTACAACCTGCCTCCAATCCATGTTTGGTCTGTGCTGGTTGACAGCTCCCCTTGTCCATTCCACCCAGACAGCCATAAACACAGGACACTCAGTCCGCATACCGAATGGGTCTCCCTGGGCAGAACGGGTGGAGGGGCTCTCTTCTTATACTTCAAAGGCCAGGTGCCTGCCCTCACTCAAAGGACCGATAATCCCCCAAAGGGATCCTGGCAGACAGGACTGGGCTGAAAGGGGAACTTGTGCACTTCAAAACCACTCTTTGAAGTTTCCCCTAATTCAAAGGCACTTTTGGATGTATATATACTGGGTCTCTGACCCCACCAAATCAGACACTTCTGGATCTACACCTGGGCCCTGTCAGAGGGACTGCCTGGCTGCCCAAAGGATTCATCTGGACTGCTTTGCTGAGAAGGACTGCTGCCCTGCGTGTTGCCCGGCTGCCTGCTGGCCTCTGACTGTGCTGGAAGGACTCTGCCTTCCCCACAAATGCTCTCCAAGGGCTTGGATTGAGCTAGCCTCCTGTTCTGAAGACTCAGGGCCACAACGATTCACCAAAAAGAAGAAAATCCCCGTGCTTCAGAAAATCAAAGCAACTCCTGCAAAAATCGACGCAACGCATGCCTCGCAGCTGAAAATTCACTGCATCACCTACCGGATCGACACAGTGCCTGCTCCTTCTTACCAGCGCGTCAAGGATTTTCAACGCATCGTCCCTGGGTGTCAAAATATCCCTGCATCGCAATGAGGAACAAATGTTGTGCTCCTGGAAATCGACGCATCACCTTGCAGATTGGAAAGAAATTACGCCTTGTCTGTGCTGCACTGGAAAATCCAGCGCAGCTCTTTATTTTTCAGTGCATCTCCTCCTCTGAGGCCCCCATGCATCATTATTTTTGAAGCATCCCAGGCACTATGTGTTACAAGGATACAACCACTGATTCTTAAGGATTGAGACTCTTTTAAACCTTTGAAAAGTGATATCTCGACTTGTGCATATCAGAGTTTTGGCATTTTATTCAGGTAAATATTATCTATTTTTCTCAACCTGGGTGGTGTATTTTTGTGGTGTTTTTACTGTGTTACTGTATGAGTTACTGCACAAATACTTTACACATTGCCAACTAAGTTAAGCCTGTCTGCTCTGTGCCAAGCTACCAGAGGTTGAGCATAGGTTAATTTGGATTGTGTTGTGACTTACCCTGGCTAGGATTGTGGTCCTTACTTGGACAAAAGTGTATACCTCTGCCAACTATAGATCCAATTTCTGGCACTATGCTACAGGCAAAAACAAGTGGGGGGGATACTTGATATGTCAGACTTATCAATGACCTCCCTATAGAATACAGAAGAGACTGGAAAAAAAAAAGCAGTGGCAAATATCTTTGGAAATGAGGGTGGAAGCTAAAAGGGGTCATGGTCTAATAGTACCAGCCCTCTTGAACAAGCCCCAGAAAAAGCCATAATTACACCTGGCTCTACAATAAGCACGGAGATCCACCATCAACCCTGTGGAAGGGAGGATACCGAGGATAGTGCTGGCCAGAGCTGCAGCCAGTACATAGCCGAGCCCACCAAAGTTGGGAACAGACAGCATTACGACCAGAAAAAGATGATGAAAATTTACCCAAAAAGGGAATCAAAGTCACCAACATGGCAGGGGTCTCCCATCGCAGGGGAAAGTTATGATACTTGGGTGAATTTAAAAACAGAGTCTATGAAGAAGCCCCTGCAACCGTTGTTGGTCAATACCATCATAATTAATCAACAGTCTCACAGGTTGGAAATTTCTCCTCCTAGCTTGACCGGCCTATTAGCCACACACCCGTATGAAATTCCTACCTTAACAAATGACTCAGTAAGAAACTACACAAAATATCCTGGGTGAAAAGAAACACTCAGGCACCTATCAACAAGCAATGACAGTGGACCAAACCCTAAGTGACTTCCTGCAAAATAGGCTGTCCTATTTGTCATTGCCCCTCTCTTCATCCTCTTTGGATTTGTCACCACTACAGTAATTGGAGAACCTGAATGGTTCCCCAATGGGGAAATTCAGCTTCACTGCAACAATGCAGGACGACGAAGCAATAAGGGTCTGTGTCAAGATGGCAACAAAACTTGACTTTCCCAGCAGCGAAAAGAACAAGTTACTTACCTTTGGTAACAAATTATCTGGTAGAGACATATTCCAGTTGCGGATTCCTTACCTTAGAATTTCCCCCAGGCATCAGTCTGGATCCAGAGATTTTTCCAGACCAGTACCCCTGCACGCAGTCTGAAGGTGTTGGTCGGCTCCGCGTCCGTCGTTGCCATCGTGTGTGCCGGATATGACGTCGCAAGACTTATATAAGCGTCATCCTAGTGCGCTGACAACAGTTTCTTTTCATGATTTTCCATACCAGAAGCACGGAGCCATGAAGAACACTGACCACTGGTGCATCAAAACTAGGGCCCTGAAAGGGGAGTCCCTAGAAATAAGTTTACTGAGTGGGACAAATGGGTTGGTCGGTAAGGAATCTGCAACTAGAATCTGTCTCTGCCAGATACGGAGTTACTGAAGGTAAGTAACTTGTTCATCTGATATAGACTGCTAGTTGCAGATTACTTACCTTAGAATAAATACCCAAGCAATACCATCCCCAGAGGAGGGTCAGCGAACCACGGTGACACTAGTAGGTCCTGCAGGACCGAACGGGCAAAGTACCCGTCCCTTTGGACCTTATGCAGGCAGTAGTGTTTGGTAAACATGTGCAAAGATGCCCACGTTGCTGCCTGACAGATGTTCAGGACGAACTCTGCATGCTAATGCAGTGGTTGCAGCTGTCGCTCTGGTAGAATGAGGGAGTAAACACTGTGGGGATTGCTTTTTCTGCACATTTTCATGCAGAGAACGACCCATCTCGAGATGGTTCTTGTAGGAAGCTGGCTCTGAATATACTAAACAAAAATGAGGTATAGTGTGCACAGAGTCGAGTGGATCACAAAGGCTTTACAGAGGCCAAAGTAGATAATACTAATGCTCTCTTTTGTGTTAGTGTGGGCGAGCAGTTAGGCTTATCAGAGGTTAGTGGTAAGCATTTGTTGTACACAGATTCAAGAAATGAGGCACACACTCAATGACTAACTCCAGGCCAATGTTTTATGTACCAAAAAATATACTTTGTTACTTTGTTTCTAGAACCAAAAGGATCTTTGCTGCAGGTAAGTACAGTTTCAAGTACCAATACAGGTGAGTAATAATTTCAAAAATAGACAGTGCAATTTCTCACAGAAAGTAATGCAGTCCTAGGGGAGGAAAAGTAACAACACAGTTTGCAGTTAAGTACTAGATGTACGGTCCCAAGCTTCAGGGGTTAAGTTGTCCACAGGGCACGGTTTAGGAAGACACCAAGGATGCACCACCAGCGAAACAGGGCTGGCCAGGAGCAGAGGTCAAAGTTGGTGTCAGGAACCCAATGGAATCCGATGGAGACAGGGGGCTCTTGGCAAGAAACAGTCTGCAGGTAAGTCCCCCGACTTCAGGGACAGACCTGGCGGGTTTGGATCAGCAGCAGGGGGCCACAGGCCAGCACTAAACATACACCCTCAGCAGAACAAGGGCAGCCGGGTGCATGGAGCATACACAGCATTGGGCGCCCAATGCTTTTCAAAGGGGGAATGTAGGGGGTCACAAAGATGCTGCAGGTGTGTTCCAGGGAGTAGACAGCCCACTGCACATTGATGGACCGTCGGTTGGGTTCCCCAATGCCAGGGGGCTGCGGAAGCAGGGGTACCTTTAGGCGTTGGGAAATCTTTTCCAGATCAGGTCACTGTCAAGGGGGTCCTCTGGATTTAGGCTGCAATCATCATCGTGTTGGTCAGGAGGGGTCAACCAAGGGTGGACTCTAGGTTGGAATCGCCTGGGGACTCTCTGTGGTCCGGTGGACCACCTGGACTCGAGTAGTGGGCGTTCAGTGCAGAGTGAGCCCGACTTGCGGATCCAGAGCGGTTCTGGAGTCTTTCTTGGAGGTTTCTTTGTGTACAGGGCAGCTGTCCTTGGGAGATCTTGGTTCTTGGGTAGGCAGGCAGTCCTCTGAGGGTTTGTAGACGTTGCTGGTTTTGCATGATGTGTTGCCTTTTTGTAGCAGGAGTCTTGAAGTTGCAGGCAGGACGGTAGGGCTGGGGCCAAGTCAGTTGTCATCAGACATCCTCTTTGCTGGTGCGGCTCTTCAGTTCTATTTCTTTTCAGGTCACCTGAAATTTGAAGAGCAAAATTCAGGGGAGCCCCTAAAATATTAGGTTTAGGGGTGTTACAGGGGTCAGAGGGCAGCCTGAGGATGGCTACACCCTTCTTGTGCCTACTCCCTTTGTGGAGTGGGGCACATTCCTAACTCTATTTGGTAACATCCTCCAAAACAAGATTGAGGATTCTGCCCGGAGGGGTTCACCTCAGCTCTGGTCAACCTATGGGTGGGCCTAGCTGGGATGGGCACACCTCCTGGTGTTTACTAATGTTCCCGCCGGACCTGCCGCCAAAGGTGGGGTGTGGTCCAGGGGGCAAGCATCTCCACTAGCTGGAGTGCCCAGGAGCCTTTGAGGCTCACCACCAAGTGTTGCAGACTGTGTCCCCGACCCCAGAGAGCACAAAGGCTCTCACCCCATGGGGCCAGAAACTCATCTGGTAGTGATAGGCTGGCATAGGGCGGTCAGCCACACACTAGAGTGTTGGGTGAATTTCAGGGGGCATCTCTAAGATGGCCTTTGTGTGCATTTTACAATAAATCCAACACTGGCATCAGTGTGGGTTTATGGAGCTGAGAAGTTTGATACTTCCCAGTCTTCAATGAAGCCATCATGGAGCTGTGGAGTTCGTAATGACAAACTCCTGGCCCATGTACTCAATATAGCCACACTGCACTTATGTCTAAAAATTGACTTAGACACTGTAGGGGCATATTGATCATGCAGCTCTGCCCTCACCTGTGGTATAGCGCACCCTGTCTTGGGGCTGCAAGGCCTGCTAGAGGGGTGAATTATCTATGCCATAAGCAGTGCTTTGTGGGCATGGCACCCACAGAGGGATGCCATGTTGACTATCTTTTTCCCCCCACCAACACACACAAACTGCAATGGCAGTGTGCATGTGCGGGGTCCCTTAGGGTGGTATGGTATATGATGCTGCCCTTAGGGTCCCTCTTCGGCCACATGGGCCTTGGTACCACTGGTACCTTTTACAAGGGACTTATCTGTGCACCAATTGTGGAAACAATGGCACCGTTTTAGGGAAAGAATACAGGTGCTGGGGCCTGGTTAGCAGGATCCCAGCATGTTAGTATCAAATATCAGGCAAAAAGTGTGTGTTTGTGTGTGAGGGGGGATGAGGGGGCGTACTGCAAAAAGGGGCAAATTACCTACAGTTCTCTTCTACACTGCCTGACCTTTCTTGACACCCACATAACCAACAAAGAGTCGATCATTCACCTGGAACTCTTTGGTACGATCAATGTAGAATGCCAACGCTCTTTTTGGGTCCAGGAGGTGGAGTCTCTCCTCTTCCTTAGAAGGATGTGCAGGTGCGTAAAAAGTAGGCAAGGTGATGGATCGGACTACATGGAAGCGCGCAACCACTTTCCAAAGAGAGGAGGCCTGTGTGCGAAGCACCACTTTGTCAGGATAGAAGAAAAGGTAGGGTGGTTTAGATGGTAACGCCTGCAGCTCAATTACCCTGCGGGCAGATGTAATGGCCACAAGGAAGGCTGCTTTTAGTGTTCGAAGCCTGGAAGGACAATTGTGAAGAGGCTCAAAGAGAGCACACATGAGGAATGTCAGAACCAAATTCAAATCCCATTGGGGCATGATGAATGGGGGATGGATGAAACATGTGGATAAGACTCTTAAGGAACCTACTAACAATAGGAGACTTAAACAAAGAGAGTTGGTCGGGTAATGTCAGATATGCAGAGAGCAAATAATCTTTGAGGGTACCCAAAGCAAAGCCCTGCTGGGCCAAAGAAATTATAAATAAGAGGACCTCGGAAAGAGGGGCTGAGAGGGGGTCAACAGACTTGTCTGTGTACCATGTCACAAATTTATGCCAACAACAGGCGTATACCGTTTTGGTGGAGGGACGCCTGGCTGCCAAGATAACATTACATACTTCAGGCGGAAGGTCAAAAGCTGTCAACTGCTGATGCGCAATATACATGCAAGAAGGTGGAGACTGGTCAGGCTTGGATGAAGAACCCTACCTTGCTGCTTCAACAAAAGATCTTCTCAAAGGGGCAGTCCGATGGCCATACTCAAGAGCTAGGGATATCAGACTCTTCGTGCCCACTTCGTAACCACAAGCAATACTTGGGCCTGGTCGTTCTTGATCTTCTTGAGAACTGTGGGCAGAAGTGGTATGGGTGGAAAGGAGTACAGGAGACATGAACTCCACGCAAGATGAAAAGCGTCGCCGTCTTGGAAACTACAATGTTAAAAACTGCAGACATTGCACATTCCCTGCAGAGGGGAACAGATCTACCATTTGTGATCGACAAGGCATTGTCGGTTGAGTTTGTCCACTCTGACATTCAGAGAGCCTGCCAGGTCTTGAACCACCAGGGATATGTCCTGATGTTCCAGCCTTGTCGAGAGGCACAGAGCCTCCTGACAAAGGGTCCACAACTCCACTCCACCTTGCTTGTGGCAGTATCTCATGGAGGTACTTTTGTCCTTGAACACCTGCACCACTTTCCCTTTGAGTGAGGGAGGGAATGCTTACAATGCCAGTCTGATTTCTCAAAGCTCTAATAGGTTGATGTGAAGTCCGGAGTTCGCCGGAGACAAGATGCTTCTGATCTTCACCTCTGAGGTTGCCACCCCATCACAGAACTGATGCATCTGTCACTGTTGTCAGATCTGATTGAAGAAGGGAGAGGGATCTGCCTCTGACCCAATCACGTTGGTTAGCCACCACTGCAGATTTCACAAAGTTCCCTCCGACATCTAGACCATGTCAGAGAGATTCCTCTGATGCTGGGCCCACTGGAACATCAGAGCCCGCATACGCCATTTGGCATGTGTCACCAGCAGGATGCGGGAGGCCATGAGGTCCAGCAGCCACAGAGTCGTTCTCACCGAATTCAGGATAGAAACTGAAACATGGATATCATAGCCAGAATATCCTAGACTTGCTGCTCAGGAGGATACGCCCAAAACTACACTGTGTTTAGAACAGCTCTGATGAAAGGGAACGTCTGAGAGGGTGTCAGGTGTGACTTTGGCACTTTTATAGTGAACCCCAGTGAATGTAGGAGATCTGCCATAGTCTGAAGTTGGGAGCCAACAGCCTGGGGAGAGCCCACCTTCAACAGCCAGTCATCAAGGTAGAGGAAGACTGAAACCCCTGACCTGTCCAGATGGGGTTTGACCACCGGCATCACCTTGGTGAACACCAGAGGGGCACTGGTAAGGCCGAAGGGAAGCATGATTAACTGAAAGTGCTCATGGCCTACCATGAACCACAAGTTACGTCTGTAGACAGGCAGGACAGGAATGTGGAAGTAAGCGTCCTAAAAGTCCAAAACTACCATCCAGTCTTCTAGGTTCAGGGCAGATAAGACCTGAGCCAAAGTGAGGACTTTGAAATTCTCATTCCTGAGGAGGGGATTGAGGGACCAGAGGTCTAGGATTTGCAGAGCCCCTTGTCCTTTTTGGGTACCAGAAAGGAGAAGGAATACCAACCACAACCTACTTCTGGCACGGTGACTCTCTCTATGGCTCCCTTGGCCCACAGAGCCGTAACCACTTAACAGAGAAGTGATCCTCCCTCATCCAATCGTAGGATGGGGCATGGATGAAGGGGTAGTCTCGAAGGGGAGGGAGTAGCCCCTTTGGATTATTTGCAAAAGACACCTGTCTGACACAATGGACTGACGACAGAGCAGGTGACTGTGAATTCTGCCTTCAACTGGTCCCTGGTGGGTAAGCATCAGACTAGGAAGATTTGAAGGCAGCTACAGAGGGGGGACGGTGGGCTGACCAGACTGCTGGCTCCCTGATCCATGGGGACATTGAATACCATGTCTCCAGGCAGGCAGAGGCTGAGCAGGATGCGCTGCACGGTGGCTGGAGAGAAACAGACATGGCGAGCCACCTCTTCTGTAGCCACAAAAGAGTGAAAAGCAGAATGAGGTGGAAAAGTGGTAGCTGTGAGGCCCAAGGGCCTGGCCGTAGAATAAGAATCCTTGAAGCGCCCAAGCACTGAGTTTGCTTTGTCTCCAAAGAGTCGAATGCTATTAAAGGGCATGTCCAAAAGGGTAGATTGGACATCTCCCGAAAAGCCAGATGTCCTCAACCAGGCATGGCGCCTCAAGGCCATTGTCAAAGAAGCCACTCTGCCCAGTGAGTCGGTTGTATCAAGCCCACTCCTGTCAGCAACTGCTTTGGATAGAATGGCCCAGGCCTCCTCCAGAACCTGTGGCAGCACTTGCGCAACTGTGTCCCATAGAGTATAAGAGTAACGGCCCAAAAGGCATACAGTGTTCATGGACCGCAATGCCAAGATGGAGGAAGAAAACATCATCTTCCTAAGTTGGTCCAGCCTCTTGGATTCCCTGTCTGGTGGTGCAGAATGGAATGCACCCTGGGATGTAGTGGCTTGGACAACCAAACTCTCAGGGGTGGGTGTTGTGTCAGGAACACTGGGTCATTTAGAGCAGGCATATGGCAGCGGGCGATTGTCCTGTTCCCAGGAGCCCCTGTGCTGAGTTTGGACCGTGTAGTCAGCAGGACATCAGTAAGGGCTTCAATAAAGGGGAAAAGGTGTTCAGATGAAGAAGCCCCAAGCTGAAGCACCTCCGTCAGGAGGTTGGTCCTGACTGCCACTGAAGGCAGCTCGAGGTCCAGGACCTCGGACGCTCTTTGCACCACCACTGAATAAGACGCTTCCTCCTTCATACCCACAATAGTGGGAGAAAGCATACCAATGTCAGGGGAAGTATCTAGACAACCGGACTCATGCAGGACCATCTGCCAATCAATGAGATCTTGAAGCTGGTAATCTAAAGGGTTTAGCGATCCCTACCATTCCTCATTGTACCCCACCCAAGAGACTAAGGGTCAGTATCCTATCCAGGGGAAAGGCCCCTGTCAACGTCAGAATCATCATCAGGCGACACCAGTCCTGCTATGTGTTGAAGTGGACAATGAGGATGGGGTCGACGCCACCTGGGGGCGTGGGTGATGACGAGAGGGTCGGCATTGGACCCAGCATCGGGGAAGGTTGAGGTGGTACAACCAATGCCAGTTCGGATCCAGGAACAGAGCCATGGGCAACCCATGGAGTTGAAGCTGCCGCAGCATAACCCAAGGGCGCCCCTCCCAAGTTGGACAGAGGTCGCTCCGGCTTCCAGAAACTCGGGGAGGTGTGGGGCCAGTCCAGACGCAAGCTCTGAGGACAAAGGTCTGGAACAACAAAGCTCCTTTTCCCTCATCTTGTCAGCTGACAGAGTGAAGTCGAAGAAAGCTTGTTCTTCTTCTACTTCTTCTTGTGCCTCCTCTTACCCGACCGTCCCAACGACTTGGAGTGGGATGAATGGGGGCTCTGCGACCTTTCTCTCGACCGTGATCAAGAGTGACGTGGAGCCGAGCTCTGGGCCACAATGAGCTTTAGGGACTTCTTTGGAGCAGCGTTGGCTAGCGCAGAAAGAAAAAAACTGACATCAACGGGCCAGGGTGGAGTCTATATAGGTCCCGCGACATATCCGGCATGCACGCTGCCAACGACGGACGAGTAGCGGACCAACGCCTCCTGATGGCGCACATGGTTATTGCTCGGGAAAAATCTAACAGATCCAGACTGACACCTGGGGAAGATTCTAAGGTAAGATATTAGGAGTTTCTATCTGATCAGCCCAATAAGTGCCTTAGCAAACCTTACAGTTTGAACTCTTTATTATATCCTTTCCAACCGGACAACGCAGGAAATGGTTTCAAACAAAGAATTAAATGAAAGGAGAACTCATGAAGACTATAGGGCATCCTATTGTTAAGGAATTGTCACATAAAGGACACCTGTACTTGAACACAGTACTTGCAGCAAATATGGGGAGGAAAGAAAGATTCAACATAAGGAAAAAGGTTGACAACAACAAAGGTAACTGTAGAAATCTGGACATAACCACTCCCCAATTAACACTTCTAAATGACTGTAATCAGGAAGATACGCTTTACAAAATCCCACAGGGGAGCTAAGTCAAGGTCACAAAGTCAGCAAAAGGACTGTCAAAAATCACATACCATCAGTGCTGCACAATTCCTGTACAGACATGATTTCAAATTGCGAGTCATTCCCAAATGTTCAATTCTGGGCCATCAGAAAATAGTCCATTCAAAATAAAGGCGAGCTAAAAAGTTTCATTCAACGTCACTACTGATTGGAGGCAACGGTCCACAATCCAATTTGTTCTTTTGGGTCCTTATAGTGGACTGCTTCTCATCTGTATAGTCGACACGTTTTCGCCTATTCATTCAAGGCCTCCTCAGGACAAAACAAGGGTATGTACAACCACCAATATCACCGGGTACTCTTAGTATCCACTGTCTCTCCATAAATAAGGCTGAACGGTCTTCGCCAGAAGGATGTAAGGATCGATCGGCCTCAACTAAAGAGATTATACAAGGATTGTGCAGTATTGATAGGTGATTTTGATAGCTGTGCTAACAATTTTGCATTTATGATAAACACATTTTTGCATCAAATAAGTGTGGTGGTATTTGTAATGTAGGGAGCAAAAAAGTGATATTCAAATTGAAAACAACAATTTCAACAATATGAAATTACATATGCTGGATATCAATAATCCAGCTAATAACAATTAGAATGTGAATGCTGTTAACAAAAGTTGTCTGATCTATACTGCTAGAGCCATTCTTGTTTTTGTTCTCTTATACACTTCCAAAGATGTGCACGAGCTACTTTTGCAGCCACACCAAGGATATTTCGAACTTGGCCAGTGAAAAAACAGTTGCGCCGCTTTGCAGGTGTTTATAAATTACACCTCTCCTAAATATGCTTAACATACAGTTAAAAGAAGTTTACAGAGAACTGTCTGATCTACGTAAAAGATTATTTATGTTCTAATCTAATGATATTACAAATGAAACCCAAAACATACCCTGCCCCTGCAAGTCTGTGTATACCTGACACCGGCCGCCCACCTCTCACGACAGCAATATGGGAGGACTATGATGATCAAAATCCCTCCAACCCAACAAATGATAAGAGCTACCCAACTGTTCCTCTTGATAATGAGAGGCAGAAGCATGAGGTTGCAGGTGCTAAAAGAAAATTAGCAGTGTACTTCAAGGATGAACTTGGTGTAATGTATTGGTCCAATATTGATAACATACAAAATCCTGATACAATCAAGTGATTGCAAGACGCAAATATTAAAATCATGAAATGGGTCAAAGACAGAAGAAACTTTGTGATCTGCAATCTCACCTCAACTACAAGTAATGAATGTAGAACCACCTTGAGGAATAAGGTTTACAAATGGTTGTCAGATAAACTTGGAGAAACAGTAATCAAAATGAGAGATCTCCAGATTATGAGACAACATATTAGTGTGATACGGGACAGACCGGATGTATTCTAGTTGGCACTGAACCTTCAAATGCAAACCCTTGGCCAACCCATTTGCTTGGTGAGGATTGTTCTCAACCTGCCTGAATGGGGAATTGATTGCAAAGTGGCCACCAAAAGCCTGATGATTCAAGGTGTTGAGAGGCACAAAAAGTTCCCACCTACCCATTCAGGCTCAGCAGAAAGAGAATGATATAAAAATGTGCAACAAGCAGTCAATGCAAACTCCTAAAGCACTGGCTGATTTTTCTGCTTGGAACACAATCTGCACAACTCTTAGAACTGACCAGAAGAAGTGAGCTGGAAATGCATGCCCCAATGAAAGGGGGCGAATGGGCATTTTGCAGAGGATGCAGGCATCCCTTGAGGAGATAGAGAAGAAATGCCCAAAAGTAAGTCATTAGCAAACTTTGGACTCACTAGCAAAACTGCAGGGGTGGCAAAGAGACAAATCCTCTAGGTAGAAATTAAATATGATTATCTCTTGAAACATGGTTGGCTTCCCTAAGAAGGCCAGTGACTCTGACTTTGTGAAGTCCCTAACTACCGAAGACATTATAATCCATCAAGAAATATGGGTAGTAACACCATGGACACACCCTGGTAATATCACCCATTTATAATGTGCTAGTGAACAGGCCAAAACAATAAACAGGGATGGCCTGAAAATAGCATGGAGTATGGATTCATGTGTAGCAAATAAGGAATGGGAAAATCTGCATGATGACCTACAAATCCACAGCATTAAATTGTTTGACAACTCTACACTGAAAATAATTAATGTATATGTCCTGCAGCGAAAGATGCAAGGTTTCATAGAGCTCCTGGAGCTCATTAAATAAGTACTGCAAAAATCAAGTGACGCAAATGTACTTCCCTTCATATGTAGTGCATTTACTTGTGCTGTGTAGCCATTTTAGTTACAGCTCCATGCACATTATTTTGACATACTAGGCCTGCCACTATGCACTTTAACCTAGATTTATTTTATTCTGCTTCACTTTATTATTGTTATAGTAACCACTTTTACGGTCTTGTTTTATTTCTCTCTATCTAGCTGTTTTTGCCTAGGCCAGCACTGTGTTCTCAAACAAGACATTCTTGCTCACTCTGTGCTTCTTCCAAGGCTGCAGTAAGATAGGTTGCCGAAGAACACGGTTTAAGTTTTGTCTCTGATATTCATAGAAACACACATCCTTACGTAGGGACATTTTCTCAGAACATCAGCTGTTTTATTATAAAAACACTCTCCTGTCCCTTACACGTTAGAGGGAGATTCCAGCCAGAGAACCACAACTGTATGCTGATTGCTGAATGCTTCGCTACAGCTGCTTCCGCAGACTTCAGGCCTTTGCTCAGGTATGGGGGATGATGTCTTCCCAGGGGAACCTGAAGGGCAGAATTAGAGTTTAACACGCTGTGCTCTATTATAGCCTAGGTAGGAATTAGTCTATTGACTCTAGTGACAATATGGTAGCGGTATTTCCATGCTTTACTCTCCTTGTCACAATTTTAATCTTGGCATGCTGTATCGTCCTGGTTATTGCAGTCCATGCTTTGCTATCTAAGATGCAGTCGCTTTATTAAAGCATTATTGAACCCTATACTGCCTCTGTTTGTCATTGTGTATGTGAGACTAATGTAACTGAGAGAAACGGATGAGACCTGAGTGACCACGGCTTCCCTGAGAAACCAGTTATGTCATGCGCTCGGCTGCCCAATCATCCCTGCCTCTGGGTAGAGATGAGGCACTGCTAGTTAGCCGGAGCAAAACCCGCACTGGAGTGACAGACGTCCCCTGTAGTGGTTCAGACTCAGTCTCCCACACTGCAGCCGATTCTGCCACTGAAAATCCAGTAGTCTCATTAGAATAATGAGAGCCTACGGGACACTTGCAAGCTGGGTGAATGAGGAGTGAACGATGAGTCAATAAGTGAGTGAAAATCAGAAATGGGGAGCCTGTCTGTCAGTCACAACTTTCTAAAGACTGACAATAGAAGTAAGCGCCTAGCTGATCTTTGTGCAAGCGAGGGCCTAATATCAGCACACTACTCCTATAACAACAATTATAAAAGTATACTAATGCACAAAGCGCGCTGGGACTAATCTGTAATTTACTATATTCTCCTAAACATTACAGACTGGGACAATGTTGAAAACTTGAAATTACACTGAAGGACTGTTAGTGATCATAATCCCCTGACGCTTGATCTGAAACAGAACAAAAAATTCCAAAACAAGAGAAGTTCAAGACTTGAAGTCATCTTGGGATGTGGGAGGTCAAGTAAGGGTCAGGTGGAGTCTCGACCTTGCAGCAAGCCTACCAGGCTGGATTCATGAATCTACTAAAACCGCCTTACACAAATCCATGCTGGAATGTCAAACAGAAAAGGATTAATTACTCAAGAATGACAAAATAATACAGGTGATATGAAGTTATAATAAAAAAGGAAAATGTGAGGCCTTAAATAAAAACTAGAGATAACTTGAACATGCTACAGCAGGGAATGATACAAGAGTTTTTTGGCTTATAATATGTGAAAATCTGGGGTCAAATATTAGTGAAGAAGTCTGGGTGGCCCAGTTATTCTGAATTTTTAGCCCTACAGCAGAAGATGACATCCCGAGATACTGAAATGCTGACAAGCAAACCACAAGCAGTTCCAAGAGGTCGGCCCGAGTGCCTTTTGTGATCTGTAAAGAAAATGTGAGGACATTAAAAAAAGGGAAGGCCTCGGGCCTAAACATGATACCCCAGAGTTGTTCCTTACAGATGTGGACTGGTGGTCTGAAGTCCTAATGGAAATTCTATCAAGAATCAAGGTAGAGGCATCGTGCCCTCCATCTTGGCAAAACAGTATGATTTTGCCAACCTACAAAAAAGGCCAAAAAAAAAAATAAATGACCCGAAATCCTACAGAACAGCCAGTCCATTAGATATTGACTGTAAAATATTCTAAAAAGTGTTTCTAAGGAACCTTGATGACTGGACTGCCAGAGATAACATTATTTCCTCCTATCCAAAACAGGCTTAGAGAAGGCCTGTCAATGGCCGATCAAATATTCACCTTTCTACATATTGTGCACAAGCTCAGCACTGCTAAAGGAATGCTCCTCCATGTAGCCTTCTTGACTTTACCGCAGCCTTCGCCTGGTCCTGAGGCAAAAGCTAACATCCATGGGTATCGATAAAGTTCTTCTGTCCTTAATTCAGTAGCTATATATGGATACTACCTCACAAGTACGACTAATTTCACAGGGGCTAATCAGTAAAAAATTCCGTATTAGGAATGGAGTAAAACAAAGGTGTTTTTTTGGCCCAGAGGTTGCTCTTTTTGTACATCAATGAGCTTTTACGAAGCAATAAGAATGGTCACAAAGGATATCCCAAATGATAAATAACTTAAAAATTCCACCTTTATTATACTCAGATGAGTCAGTCTTGATCGCCAAACCAGCAATGGGCCTGCAGGCCCATCTGACAGCCATGGAATCATATTGTAAAGTAAATCAACTAAAAGTCAATACCGGGAAAACTAAAATCATGACATTCAAGACTATTAGAAGAAATGTCTTTTGTAAAACCATTCAACACATTTCAACAGCGGTCCATAAATAAAATGTCCTTTTTTACTCACACTTACTTTTTGTAAGCCTACACACACTGACATGACCTTAAGGATTAATTCCCAACTGACCATTTAATAGAATCGGGAATGTTCCAGCCCAGCTAACAGTGCAACATTAAAGATACAGATGGTGACTGTGCTTGATGGCTACGACACAGGCTGTTTCCTGGATTTCAGATTTATTTTGGCCTGAAGAGGCCACATTTTGGTGGGCCAAAACTCATTTACCATACTCTATGAGGAGTCCACGGTTAAGGAAGAAAATGAATCTATGGATGTTTCACACACAGCTATACCTGATGGCCCAAGACACAGTGGACTATCTTTAAACAAATCGTTCTTGGAATTTAGCCTTGGATATCTTAATGTATAACTATGTATTTCATAGAAGTATAGTGTGATCTATGCATCAAGACTTGGATCCTTTCGATTCACACATTTGTAAAATCAATTGATTTTGAGGCAATGTTTTTCACTTATATGAGGTATTCAGGCTTTATGAAGATCTCAAAAGGAAGTAACTATATAGTAACATAATACTAATGCACTGAAAAAAAGGTGCAAAGCAGCTGGGTCTGGGCCAAGGTGAGCATTTTAAATCTGTCCTCCATGGAGGAAGGCGTTGGGGGGCTTGAGGTAACAACCCCTGCCTTACTTGGAGTGCTGTAATCTTCTATGGCACCTTTGGAGATCAACAGGAGTTCCTCCTGCTCTACCATGGACAGATGCTCTTCTGAAATCGGTTCTGGTATGAGAGAGATATTGGGCGGAAGAAAAGAAAAAGGAAGAGGGTAACCTTTTTGATTTTTTTTTAAATTATTTTCAAGAATATACAACAATATAATCAGCTAATGGAATGTCACAGGAGAGAAGCAAGCAAAGTAATGAGGGCTAAGATACCATGTACCTAAAAAAAAAAAAGAAAATGAAAATACGACAGGCGTATATGTCATGAAGGCATATCAGTAAAGAGCTGGACAACAGACAATGACCTAAAAGAGCATTCAAAGACATGCAGGCACAATAGAGAATAAATAATCTCAATAACACACATCAACACGTGCCTGCATGGTGTGGGGAAATGGATGGATTAATCTCAAAGGTGTGCAGATAATCTCTGAGTGTCTGCCATATATCCTGCGGTCGAGAAGCTGGGGGCTCGAGAGATGCATAAATTTCGCTAGTGTTGTCACAGTAAATTAAGCTTGTGATCCAGCGCTTGGTAGTCAGCACCTTTTTGGTTCCCCAAAGAAGTGGAATTTCTCTCTTGGGCAGTAAGAGTGCGACAGCAGCATAAGGTCTCAGGCTTTTGGGAATATCGCCCATATACCCTAATAGGGCCAGCAGTGGGTCAGGGTTAAAAGTCGTGCCCAGCATTAGTGATAGCTGGCCAGACACTTGGCGCCAATAAAAACTAATGAGGGTTCATTTCCATGTCATGTGCAGGAAGTCAGCTAGCAGTGCAAGACATTTAGGGCGGGCAGATGATCTAGTGGGATCCATATGGGCAATAGCACTAGGTGTTACGTATGCCCTACGGAAACATTTAAAATGCAACAGCTTGTGTCTGTGGTTAAAGGGCACATAAAGGGTTTGGGCACAACAGGCTCGCTTGTGTCTGTGGTTAAAGGGCACATAAAGGGTTTGGGCACAACAGGCTCTCTGATAGGGTCCAACCCAAGTCAGACTCCCAAGCCCCTCTAAGCTTTGATTCAGTAACAGGTAAAAGAGCAATGTTCGCTTGGCATAGTCTGGAGACAAGATGCGCCACTGAGTCTGCTGTAATGACTAACGTGAGAGGAGAGAGGTCTGCGGGGGCCAGTGGGTATGAAGGGAAGCGAGCGCGGAGAGCACTCTGCAAGCGACATAGCAAAAAGTGCTTCAGTTGGGTGGCACCAGCAAAACACCTCCGTGTTTGAGAAAACATGATCATCTGGAAAAACATCACAGTGTGCAAATATTATGTATTTGTAGCGTGCGCTGTACCAATGCCTCCTGCGTGAAAGGAAAATATGGATTCTTAAATAATGTCAGTGCGGGAGATCAGGGAAACAGCGTACGCAAAGATACCGGGGCAACAAGCACCCATTTGAAATTGCATAAGGTATGCACGCGTCTGGATGAAACCTGTGATAGGAGAAGTGACATTGTGCTGCTAGGAAATAGAGCCTCATACGGAGCACTCTGAAGCATCCGCGCTCATATGGAAGAGTGAGGACCTCCCACCGAATACGAGGGCGCTTGTCAGCCCAAACAAGTCAAGTTAATAAGCCGCAGAGCGTGTCGAAAAAGTTGTAAATGAGTGGAATAGGAACATTTAAAAATAAATAAAGAAACTCTGGAAGCACTATCAATTTAATCCCTTCGCTGCCAGGCCTTTTCCCCCTCCTGTGACAAGCCTTTTTTTGGCTTTTTGGTGCAGTTCGCGCTTAGGCCCTCATAACTTTTTGTTCACATAAGCTACCCACGCCAAATTTGCGTCCTTTTTTTCCAACATCCTAGGGATTCTAGAGGTACCCAGACTTTGTGGGTTCCCCAGAAGGAGGCCAAGAAATTAGCCAAAATACAGTGTAAATTTCGTTTTTTTTTTAAAAATGGGAAAAAGGGGCTGCAGAAGAAGGCTTGTGGTTTTTTCCCTGAAAATGGCATCAACAAAGGGTTTGCGGTGCTAAAATCACCAGCTTCCCAGCTTTCAGGAACAGGCAGACTTGAATCAGAAAACCCAATTTTTCAACAACAATTTTGGCATTTTACTGGGACATACCCCATTTTTACGATTTTTTGTGCTTTCAGCCTCCTTCCAGTCAGTGACAGAAATGGGCATGAAACCAATGCTGGATCCCAGAAACCGCAACATTTCTAAAAAGTAGACATAATTCTGAATTCAGCAAAGGGTAATTTGTGTAGATCCTACAAGGGTTTCCTACAGAAAATAACAACTGAAAAAGAAAAATATTGAAATTGAGGTGAAAAAAACATCAATTTTTCTCTACGTTTTACTCTAACTTTTTCCTGCAATGTCAGATTTTCGAAAGCAATATACCGTTACGTCTGCTGGACTCCTCTGGTTGCGGGGATATATAGGGCTTGTAGGTTCATCAAGAACCCTAGGTACCCAGAGCCAATAAATGAGCTGCACCCTGCAGTGCGTTTTCATTCTATACCGGGTATACAGCAATTCATTTGCTGAAATATAAAGAGTGAAAAATAGCTATCAAGAAAACCTTTGTATTTCCAAAAAGGGCACAAGATAAGGTGTTGAGGAGCAGTGGTTATTTGCACATCTCTGAATTCCGGGGTGACCATACAAGCATGTGAATTACAGGGCATTTCTCAAATAGATGTCTTTTTTACACACTCTCTTATATTTGGAAGGAAAAAATGTAGAGAAAGACAAGGGGCAATAACACTTGTTTTGCTAATCTATGTTCCCCCAAGTCTCCCGATAAAAAGGATACCTCACTTGTGTGGTTAGGCCTAGCGCCCGCGACAGGAAATGCCCCAAAACGCAACGTGGACACATCACATTTTTTGAAAGAAAACAGAGGTGTTTTTTGCAAAGTGGCTACCTGTAGATTTTGGCCTCTAGCTCAGCCGGCACCTAGGGAAACCTACCAAACCTGTGCATTTTTGAAAACTAGAGACCTAGGGGAATCCAAGATGGGGTGACTTGTGGGGCTCTGACCAAGTTCTGTTACCCAGAATCCTTTGCAAACCTCAAAATTTGGCTAAAAAAAACACATTTTCCTCACATTTTGGTGACAGAAAGTTCTGGAATCAGAGAGGAGCCACAAATTTCCTTCCACCCAGCGTTCCCCAAGTCTCCCGATAAAAATGATACCTCACTTGTGTGGGTAGGCCTAGCGCCCGCGACAGGAAATGGCCCAAAACACAACGTGGACACATCACATTTTTTCTTAGAAAACAGGGCCTACCTGTGGATTTTGGCCTCTAGCTCAGCCGGCCCCAGGGGGGGCAGAAATGGCCTAAAATAAATTTGTCCCCCACCCCACCAACCCCCTCCCCCAACCCCCGGGAGCGACCCTTACCTATGGGGTCGCTCCCCCTGCGTGACATTGGCGCCCAAAAAAAAATCCCCGGTGCCTAGTGGTTTCTGCCCCCTTGAGGGCAGATTGACCTAAAATCGGCCAATCAGCCCCCAAGGGGGGCAGAGATGGTCTAAATACAATTTGCCCCCCAGGGGAGCAACCCTTGCCTAATGGGTCGCTCCCCATCTCTAAACAAACAAACAAACAAACAAAAACAAAAAACACAAAAAAACAATTTGCCCTGGCGCCTAGAGGTTTCTGCCCTTCCTGGGGGCAGATCGGCCTAATACCAATAGGTCGATCTGCCCCCAGGGGGAGCAGAAATGGGCTAAAATAAATTTGCCCCCCCACACCCCCTGGGGAGCGTCCCTTGCTTACAAGGTCGCTCCCATTGCGTGATGGTGCAAAAAAAAGATCCCTGGTGCCTAGTGGTTTCTGCCCCCCTTGGGGGCAGATTGACCTACAATCGGCCAATCTGCCCCCAAAGGGGGCAGAAATGGTCTAAATACAATTTGGCCCCCCAGGGAGCGACCCTTGCCTAATGGATCGCTCCCAATCTCTAAAAAAAAAAAAAGAATATACAAAATTTGCCCTGGCGCCTAGAGGCTTCTGCCCCCCCCTGGGGGCAGATCGGCCTAATAACAATAGGCCAATCTGCCCCCGGGGGGCAGAAATGGCCTAAAATTAATTCCCCCCCCCCCAAATCCCCCTGGGAGCGACCCTTGCCTACAAGGTCGCTACCCTAGCGTGACGGCGCAAAAAAAAAGATCCCTGGTGCCTAGTGGTTTCTGCCCCCCTTGGGGGCAGATTGACCTAAAATCGTCCGATCTGCCCCCAAAGGCCCTTCCATCCCTGACTTGGGGGGAACCCCACAGAGGGAGCGCTAGCGCTCCCTCTGGGCTGTGTGCCCAGGACGGCATGGTTACGTCCTGGGCACAGCAGCACTGTAACCATTACGTCCCCGGCACAGAAGGGGTTAATGAGAGATATTCAGCCCGCCATAGATAGTGGGAGCTTCACCCAGCACTCCATCTGCTCCGTCAATCTTTCAACTGCAGGTCCATAATTAAGACTCATAATCTGTTCCTTATGCCTATGAATGTGAACTGCAAGATATTTTGTCAATTCACTTCACCATTTTAAAGGATATTCCGAACAGGGAGTAGAAGTATAATCAGTGAGTGGAAAGAGCTCCTATTTTCTCCAGTTGATGTGTAACCCTGCTAATGCACCAAAGCAGACTATTTCATCCAAAATGGGATTCAGGTTATCTCAAGGGTGATGCACAAACAATAAAATTTCGCCCGCATATAGCGTTATGAGAAGCAGTCCGCTGCTGAATTGTAAGTCTCTGTGGTTAAGCTTCTCCTGCATGTGGCGCACCAGAGGATCAATCGCTATGATGAAAAGTAAAGGCGAAAGCAGACAGCCCTGACAAGTACCCTGCTCGATGGGGAAGGATGGGTACAATTTCCCATTAATCTGAATATTTGCAGTGGGCTGCAAGTATAGTAGAGAAATTAAAGCAATATAATCCCGCGGAAATCCGATCTTTTGTAGATCGATGTGAAGGAATGGCCAAGCAAGGGAATCAAAGGCCTTTTCCACGCCCAACAGTGCTATGGCTCCTGGGGTTGTGGGAGATATGTTTAACACAGAAAAGACCGTGCAGAGGTTAAGAGAAGTGTAATGAAGTGATACAAAGCCCGACTGAACTGGGGAAACGATTTGGTCTAGGAGAAGTGAGAGACGCATGGCTATCAACTTTGCTAGGACTTTTTTATCAAAGTTTAGAAGGGAGAAGGGCCTGTAGGAGCCACATTCAAGTGGGTCCTTACCAAGCTTAGGCAGCAGAGTAATGACCGCTTCCCGCAACGTTGTTGGAAGCACTTCAACTGTGACCACCTCCGCATACATGGATAGAAGCTGTGGCGGTAAAAGTTCTTTATACGTTTTATAAACCTCCCCTGTGAACCCATTTAATCTGGGGGCACGTGTACCCTCCATGGCATCAATGGCCTGTATAATTTCTTCAGTGGTGAATGGCTCACTGAGGAATTGTTGTTGGTCAGTGGTTAACCACACCATTGCAGCCTCATCAAGGTATTTCTGACACGCCTCATGAGAAGAGGCGTATAGTCGGGAGTAATAGTCGAAAAACTCCGACTGGACCTCAGAGGGACCCACGGCGCGAGTGCTATCCTCTCTCTTCAGCTCTAATATGTATGCAGACGAGGGGTGGAGAAGTTGGGCCAAGGTTCATCATGGACGCTCGCCCTCAGCATATCTGCAGGCCCTAGCATATTTCCCCAAATGGAATGCCTCTCTCTCCGCCAGATCGTGAAACTCATCCAAAAGCAATTTATGTTGGTGGAGGTGGGCGTCAACATCAGACTCCAAGGATGCACCCTCAATATCCGCTAGCTGCACCTCCACCTGCGCAAGTCTGTGCCTATTGTTGTGCAGCACTCCAGAGCGCTTTGAGATGCAAATGCCCCTAGTATACGCCTTGAACGCATCCCACAACATCGCACATGTACCCACAGAGCCATCATTGAGCCAGAAATACTCAACTATGGACTCTCTCATCTCAGACCGTAGAACTGCATTGTGCAACGCCATATCCAGGAAATGCCAGGACCTCGCAATAACCCCTTGTACAGGAATCCTAAGTGTGGGCACCACTGGGGAAAGGATCAGCTAACGTACCTGGGAGGTGCTTGATGGAGGCGACCAGTTGGGTAGTCGAGCAGTAATCTACGCGCATCCAGGTGCCGAATGAAACATATAGGCCCTTGTATTTGGCAAGAGTCGGAGGGAATGCGGTTTAGTGGTAGGGACTGTAGCAGTGGGGTCCAGCAATGGGTTTAACACCTTATTAAAGTCCCTCCCCTCCCCCAAGAGTACATGATCAGCCTCAAAGCAGTCCATGTGGGCTTGTAAGTCCTGAAAGAAACCAGACGAGTCAATGTTTGGTGCATAAACATTAATGAGCAGTACCTTAAGACCTGTGACATAATAAATCTGCCTTCCCCATCCAAACAGCAGGAGGAGCATGCAAAGGGGAGGCTCTTGTGTATCAGGATGCATACCCCGGAGTGTACGTATTGTAGTGAGCAAAGTAGCAATGCGGACCCCAAGTGGAAGCAAAGGAGTGTGTGGTGCCCACAGGTAAGTGCGTTTCTTGTGCCTAGACAGGTATTGCAGCACCTGCTTACCCTTACAAGGGTTATTGAGGCCTTATATGTTCCAAGACATCAAGGTCACCTCTGCCGACCATCCTCCAGCACATGCGGTGCCCGTAATTGATGTAGGATGTTGTGGCATGTTAGTTGCAAACCAATGAAAATAGTAAGCATTACAATAGTAAGTATGCATTTGCACTCTCAAACCCAGGAGCACCCTCCCTACCTTCACCCACAGTGGGCGAGGAACTGCCATGTGAATCCCAAAAGTTCCAACTGAATAACATCCCCAATGGAGTAATGATAACTTTGGTATCAACCATGTGGGCATGACAAAAGCAATCACCCCAGTGGAACCAAAAAAGACTGATTCAACAGCATATTGGAATAACAATTGGTGAACATCGGTATTATGTGACCTTATTTCAAATAGCTCTATCAACAGTCAAGGATGTGGTTTTATGATTCAATGGGACCATCTTCCAGAATCACAGAATGCAATCCTGCAGGTAGAGGCAGGAATGTCTATCTGAAGGGGAGAGGGAAGAGGTCCAGGCTGGCGAAAGGATCTATAGTAAAAGTTTTGCTTTCAGCGGCAGAAATTTGGGATGCATTGCCATGCTTGGTGTAGTGCTTAAAGAACGTTATGGCATCAGCTGGATTGTCAAAATACCATGCTTTTCCGTTCACATCAACCCGCAGCCTGGCCGGGAAGAGAATGCCATAGTGGAGGCCCAGTTTCTGCAGTGCCCATTTCGCATTAGCAAATTTCCTCCTGGCTTCTTGGACAGCAGGGGTATATTCTGGGAAAAGAAAGACAACCATGCCTTGATAATTTAGGGTCCCTTCTACCTGGCGAAACGGAGAGCAGTGTTGCGGTCTCTGTAGCTAAGCAACTGTGCTATAATAAGCCCCGCTGAGGCCCCCGGCACAGGTCGTGGCCCCAGCAAACGTTGTGCTCTCTCAACAACAAATGTTGTGGTGAAATTTTTGTGGCTTAGGAGATCCGCAAGTAGGCCCTCCATAAAGAGGTCCATCTTTCTGGTGTTTGTAGTTTCTGCTACACCGGCAATACGCAAGTTGTTTCTGTAGCCTCTTGCCTCTAGGTCCTTGTTCTTTATGGCTCCTGTCCGTAGCCTGGCCTCCACCTTTTCCAGCCTCTTCATAGTTTTCGTGGTCCCATCTTCGAGTCCTGATATGCATTCCTTGCCATCCTCTAGTCAGGTTTGGTGTCTATCAAGACGTTCTCCAATGTCATCAAGTCTGGCGGTTAGTGTGTCAAGTTGGGCATCGACTGCACAGAAGCCCACCCAGAGCTCCGCCATGATGCTGTCTGTACACCCAATCCCGGATCTCGCTGGACCGCCAGTGGCGCCCCTCTCAGGCAGCAGAGCCGTAGTAGTCATTTCTGATGAAGTAGGTTTCTCTAAGGGAAGCTATAGGAAAGTGCCACTGTTGGCATGGTTACCCCCCCACCTTTTGCCTGCTGTTGATGCCAGCTTTGATTGAAAGTGTGCTGGGATCCTGCTAACCAGGTCCAGCACTAGTGTTCTTTCCCAAAATCTGTACCTTTGTTTCCACAATTGGCACAACCCTGGCACACAGTTAAGTCCCTTGTAAAAGTTACCCATGATACCAAGGGCCCTGTGGCCAGGGAAGGTCCCCAAAGGCTGCAGCATGTATTATGCCACCCTAGGGTATCCCTTACCCAGCACATATACACTGCCTTTGCAGCTTGTGTGTGCTGATGGGGAGAAAAAGGCAGAGTCGACATGGCACCCCTCTAAGGCATAGGTGTAATAGGTAGGACAAACCTCTAGCAGGCTTTACAGCCTTAAGGCAGGGTGCACTATACCACAGGTGAGGGCATAGCTGAATGAGCAATATGCCCCTACAGTGTCTACTTCCATTCTTGGACATTGTAAGTGCAGTGTAGCCATATTAAGTATATGTTCTGGGAGTTTGTCATTACGAATTCCACAGCTCAATAATGGCTTCACTGAATACTGAGAAGTTTAGTATCAAATGTCTACATATGGCAGTGTGGGATTTATTAAAAAAATGCACACAGAGGGCATCTTAGAGATGCCCTCGGTATGTTAGCCAAACTGCTTGTGTAGGACTGACCGGTCTGTGCCAGCCTGCCACTTTCAGACAAGTTTCTGACCACATGGGTGAGAGCCTTTGTGTACTCTGTATTCTTAAACAAAGCCTGTCCTGGTGGAGGTGTTTCACACCTCCCCCTTACAGGAACTGTAACACCTGGCGGTGAGCCTCAAAGGCTCAAGACTCAGATTAAGGTGCCCCAGGGCACTCCAGCTAGTGGAGTTGCCCACCTCCCAGACAAAGCCCCACTTTTGGCAGCAACTCCGGCGGAAAAATTAGGGAAAACAGGGGGGAAGTGACCACCCCAGCTAGGAGCACCCCTAAGGTGTCCAGAACTGAGGTGACCCTCCTCCCTGCATAATCCTCCATCTTGGTTTGGCGGACAGGGAACAATAGGATTAAGTTTGTGCTCCTGTCCCCAAAGGGAGTGGGCACAAAGAGGGTGTAACCACCCTCAGGGACAGTAGCCATTGGCTGCTGCCCTCGGAGCGCTAAAATGCCCCTAAATCTAGGATTTAAGGGTCTCCCTGAACCCAGCTCACCAGATTCTTGGTGACCTAACAAGAAGAAGAGGGACTGCTAAGCTGAAACCCCAGCGGAGAAGAAGGAAGACAGCAACTGATTTGGCCCCAGCCATACCGGCCTGTCTCCTGCTTCAAAGAACCTGCAAAATAACAGCGACTAATCCAGCGGGACCAGCGACCTCTGCCAAGTTCCAGAGGACTGCCCTGCACCCAAAAGGACCAAGTATTCCTGTGGACAGCGGGGCTGTCCAAGAAGAAACCAACAACTGAGGATTCCAACCTCACTCCGAATGCGTGAGTCCTAACCACTCTGCACCCGATGCCCACGGCCTGTGTCCAGGTGGTCCAACCAGCTAGAGAAGATCCCCAGGCGATTCCGAGCAAGTGCCAACCCTGGGTTGACCTCTCCACGATGACGCCTTCAGAGGGAATCCCAAGGACCCCCTGACCGCGAAAGGTCCGGATGAAGATATGTGACACCCAAGGACCCACTGCACCCGCAGCCCCCAGGCCTCAGAGAAACTGACACCCAGTGCAGCACCGTTCAGCAGGGAGTCCTCCTCCCTATCCAGCCTGTGGTTTGCCCGAGAAATCCCCCTTGACCTCGCCTGCAGCCTCTGAGTGACCCCGGGGGTCCCCTCATAGAGAATCATTGGAGACTCGACATCTTGTTTGCACCCTGTACCGGCTGCCCCAGTGCCGCTGAGGGTGTATGTTTGGTGCCTACTTGTGCCCCCCCCCCCCCCAGTGCTCCTCTAAGCTCCTAAGGTCTGCCCTCCGAAGTTGCGGGTACTTACCTGTCTACAGATCTGAAACCGAATTCCCCCAGTGTTAATAGGAGCCCATGTTAATTTTGCCTACACTTTTACCTCTGCACCTGGCTGGCCGTTGCTGGTGGTGGGTGTTTGGGGTTAACTTGAACCCCAATCTGTGGACTTCCCAACCCCGGCGACTGGAACTGTAAGTGTTTTACTTACCTGTAAAACGATCTAGCTTTTCTTCCCCCAGGAACTGTTTCTGAAAATTGCAGTGACAATTTTTAAAACAGATTATTGCCAATATTTCAAAAACTGTATAACTTATCATTTTCAAACAAAGTACTGTGGATACATGTGTGAAATATAAAGGTATTGAAGTACTTACCTGCAACTTCAGTCTTGTGGTTCTAAAAAGAAATTAATAAAATATACTTTTGATATATAAAAACCATTGGACTGGAGTTAAGACATTGAGTGTGAGCTTCTTCTATTGGCTGTGTTTTTACAACAAATGCTTTGCACTACCCTCTGATAAGCCTAACTGCTCAGCCACACTACCACAAAAGAGAGCATTAGTATTATCTACTTTAGCCTCTGTTAAGCCTATGGGAACCCCTGAACTCTGTGTACACTATAGCTCATTTTGATATAGGATATACACAGCCAGCTTCCTACAGAAGCTTTCGTTGTTTGGGGTCCCCACAAACCATTTCCGTAACAGGGCCCTGCGCCCCATTCCCCCCCCAATATCACAGATCAGGTGGTGTCACTACAGAGTAATGCAAACAGTCAGAGAGCAAACACCACACCAGCATTAAGAGGGACACAACCCAGCAGCGCCAAATAATATCAGGTTGGCGACAGCCCCTGATACCACGCAGTGACAGGTGAAGTAGCGCAGCAAAGGTGGAGCAGAACTGTCTAGTATAGATGGCTTATGAAGCAGTCCACAACGCAGCTTAATAAGTCACCTGTATCATGGGCCAGAAGGGTTCATGTTAGCCAGGCCGGATCGGCGAACAGTCTTGTTCAACACGAATGATAGTGTGGTCTAAATATGGGCCTTCAGTAGTATAGGTGTTGAGAGGAGCAGTGCCTCGTGTCAAAAGGTCCCTCAAAGACGGCATGCATATATAACTCCCCAGGGCCTACTATCACGTATTTCTTAATAGTTAATAGGCTTTGTTCCAATGCGCCCCTCAGCCTCAGCCCGGAGCCGTGCGGCATGTAGGATAACCGGAGTGCTCGATGCAGGCCTAGCGCTGGCAACAAGCACGCAGCCTGGTAAACCGCCTTCCATCCAACAGCTGCGTTGCAAAGATGTCCAACCTCCTCTTACCTCGAGCCCACAGACTGAGGAGTTCTTGGTGGCGTTGGGCAGAGGAGGCGAAGGGCACCATCAGCTCTTGGTCCTGGGCAGCACTGTGTTGCCTGATCGGCCGCGCACATCAGGCGTCACCAGGGGACCATGTCGCAGCAGGGCCTCCAAGGCACGCAGGCCAAATATAGGAGGGCCACAGGAATCACAGCGCCTGTGGCCGCAAGACTGGAATCGCTGTGGCCCTCCTCACACTCCCCTACCTCCAGGTATGGTCAGGTGAAAACGCTGACTTGGTCCACCCATTCTCTGTGGCTCAGCAGGAATCGCCAACGGAGCTTCATAGCCGAGCGGCCATTACGGTTGCGGGTTGGCCACGCCCCAGGATAACCTTTTTAAATAATTTGTAAGACCCATCTGTTGGGTGTGATGAACCACCAGCACATAAGGGAGTGCTGAATCCTGCTTCTCACTGTGTGAGCATGCCCGGCAGAGAGCAAACTAAAGTGCTTTCTAGCTGCTTAAAAGGGGAGGGGGAGTAAGAGGACTGGTGCTCCTCCTGGCTTGCATGTTGCCTACTGGATCCATGTCCGCGAACCTAAAAGGACTGGGAAGTCTGTTGCATCACTGGTTGAAAAGGCTGTCTCTGTCTATTCAACAGCCACCTGTAGTAGCCCCTAAATTTCTGAACTTGGTGCAGAAAGTGTCTGGCAGGGGCCAACACCCCAAAAAGGAGGGGGCCACATCAAAGGACATACCCATCAACCAAAGCCAGCACATCGCTGATGAACCGAGTGGACCTCATTCAGGCATGTTGACGAAGGACCGCAGTGATAGCAACCACTGAGCCAAGGCAATCTGCGATATCCAAACCTGCACGGATAACATATTTAGCTGTGTCTTGTCCATTACATATCGTCTGGGCCAAAGAGGTCAGAAGAACTTTAGGGACTGCTGTCAAAATATCGCTGGCCATGTCCCAAGGACATGAATGTACCAGCGTAACAGACAGACTGCATTTACAGAGTGCAGCGCCAGACTGGCTGAAGGAAACATATACTTGCCAAAGATGCCAATCCTTTTAGATTCTCCATCTGGAGGAGTGTATGGAAAAGAATTAGGATTTACTTTACTGTTTAAGGCCTGTGCACCAGGGGACACTGGAATGCGGTGCTTGTTGAAAAAATCCAGGTCACCAGGTACCGGTCTATGATGCCTAACTACCTGCCTGTCTGTCCACAGGTGAGCAAGGACATGGTTTTGACAGGTAGCCTTAGGCGTATCCGTTAGGGTATCATTGAAAACAAGTATGGTCTCTGATGTTCCAGGAATCGGCTGCTGAAAATCTGCCAATACATTTGTTTTAGTCTCAAAGGAGGACAGCTTTAATTCTAGCACCTCTGCCATCCTCTCAAAAACCTCCTCTCTCTGTTCTGTTGGTGGCCCATGGGATGAGCCAACCTCTGTCTCAGGAGAGTTATGGAGCTTAATATAAGGCACCATCAGTATAATGAGGGCGGATAAATCATCCCCATCAACATCATCATCATCACCATCATGGGGTGCACTCTGCTCTGGCGCAGGTTGAGTCAGAGCCAAAAGTTAACGGAGCCTCTGCTAATAGCTGTGATGCAGTAAAGGCACAGGATTAGATCCAGGTTGCATGTAAACGGGCTGTGCTTTTGTAATTTCGTAGTGCAACATCGGTCAGGATCCAACATGGAGCCACATTGCACTGGATCATTCTTTGATGCTGGTGGAGTCAGTTTCGACATTGGGGTGGTATGAACTAACATGGCTCATGGTGCCAGAGTCAAAAAGAGCTCTGTAATGGGTCCCACAGGGACAGACGGCACTAGGAAGGGACTCCCTGGCAGTGGCCAGACTGAAAGTCCCTGTGGTTCTTTGGGGGCCAAAGCTGTACCAGAGGAACTGGAAGATCACTGAATATTTTTAACATTTGTATTTGTAACAGGGACTCGTTGATGGCCTCAATCTGCTTCAAGATCGAAGAGGGTCCAGGGAAGTCAAGGATTGTCTGAACCAATTGAGAAATTGGCTGAGTGACCAGTGATCTTTACACACTGCAAATTACATATTGACATTCTTGCACCTTCTCCTTGGAGTGGAGGGATTGGGGTTGGGGTTGAGGCCCACTTCGCTTTTTTATGTTTTAACTTGGACTTATCAGAAGACTTCAAGTGGGAACAGTCAGGAAAGCAGCACAGTGACTTGAAGCAGGAGCAGAATTTTTGTGAAGGCTGAAAATGCTTGTTGTGCTCGGCGATGTACAGCTATGCCTCCCTGTTTCAGATCACCTTTGGGTGCATCAGGGCGCACTTAACACAACAACTTAAGATTCCTGTACAGAGCTCATGCACCAAAGACACATATTGTGCATATCAGTTACCAATATCTGTTTTCTGCAGGCGCAGCACGGATTGAGTCCTATTGTTTTTGGCAGGGACAGTGTACCTTGGCAGACTGTAAAAGTTTGGAAGTCATCAGAAAACCCGACAGTTTGGGAACAAAGCTCCAGCTCCTCATCAGAATGCATGGTAAGAAAGGAACTGACGTCAGCACGTTTGGGTGGCGCTTATACACAGCTCCATGCCATCACTTCAGGAGTCAGTATGGAGTATGGGTCCAACAGTGAGCGGTATGGCGCCACCTAGTGGTGCGCAGGGGCACTGCACCAAAAATATCCGGATTCAGTCTGGCACCTGGGGAATATTTTGAGGTAAGGAATCTCCTGCTAGAAGTATCCATCAGAAGATCCCCATTTTAGTCTTCCAAAACTTTAGGGTAAATGTCGACAGTACTGGAAAACATAAATTAAACCTGATATAAAGAACTGTATTCACGGTAAACAACTTTCAGACACTTACGCTAGAAAACGCAGCCATTCTGCATTGCAGTCAAGGACTAGCTGCTCTCTGAGCTGGTTCAGGTGTCTGTAATTTTTAACAATGAAAGGAGAGTGGAAACGGCTGACAGCTTTTGTACTGCAAAAAATAAAAATAAAAAAAAATCAAGGTTACTAAGCAATCGGGTATGTAATCACTTTGCACAATTAGACTAGGTCTTTTTTATCTAATTCTGTGGGCCTTGAAATGAATGGAACGGATAAGAGGAGGGGCAGGCACTGGAGAGAAAATGAAAGTTCCATTATGGCACAACTCATCCATTGATTCTAATATCCTTTGCTAAAACTCAAACACTTGGTTACCATGGTGCACACAGGGTACAGAAGGCCTGAAACACTCATTGTGTTATGTGTGTATGTACATTTCTTCCTTTCTGAATGTATCTATCCATCTGTCTAAAAATAAAACACGCATTCATGGTTTAAAATGTTGTAACAATATAATACAAATATAATACTGTTTCCTATTGTCATTATGACGTGTGCTGCCTTGCTGCTACACAAGCGACATATAAATGATGTGAAAAAACATTCCCAAAAACATGCGTACCTTCGAATGCACAGGAAGGGACTTTGACTTCTGTTTTCGAAAGATCGTCATTACGACTGATTACAAACTTAATAACTAAATGCAGCGATATCGAAAAAAACAATGAACTGTCTATTGTGACTGCTTCTTATTTCTATAATTGTGTGACTGTCATGGCACTCGAATGAAAAATAATACAGAATCTCAAGTTCTCAGATTTCAAAATATTATGTGAAAGTGCATTGATAGCATTCATTTTATGAAAAGATTGGAGGAAAGCATAAAAACGACCTAAATCACATGGCAAATAAATATAATTTACGGGTCCAATTTACAAAAAAAAAATGTATACCTACGTTTGCAGCAGCATTACATTTGTTTTAGTTTCCTAAGGGGTCCAGTATGCTACTGTGTAAATACAATTATACAGGTATAATTGAATATATGTAGTGTACAATTATGCCAGTGTAATGCGCAGCTAAGTTTAATATGCTAATAATATTCTTCGACCACTGGTAAATATGTTGCTCCCCCCAACTGGATTTAACACTTTTGAAACCGTTTCAAACTTTGTCTTTGAATGTTAAAGTTTGCTCCGTGAAGAAACCCTTTATCCTACATACCAATCACTTTTTGGGAAGAGGTCGTAAGGTCGTCTCCTTATTATCACCATGGGCAGTTATTTACTCCTGCCTTTGACAGTAGTACATTTCTGACTGTCTCCATCATGGGCTTCGTATCTTTCGGCCACAGGTATCCTTTTGGTACCAATTTGTCAGACGTATCAGATGTCTTTGTCAGGAGCATCTACCATTCCCTGCAAAATTACAACCTGTTGTCTTGGACAACGTGTTCATGTTAAGAACGGTGACATAGAAGATATGTCAGAATGGTTGGTACTTGATTCAAACCTCGGTATAGCTAGAGCGCTATAGAAAAGAATGCGGTGATGAACTGGCTGTTTCTCACAAAAGAGTCTGGTTTAGGCCTTGTGCGCTCACTCGTTTTCCTCGATTGCGTTCCTCAGAACAAGGGATTAACCAGGAGGTTAGGTAACAACTTCAATCATTTATATTTACAGAGTAAACAATTTGGTCACACAATGAAGACCCAAATCGGAAATAAATTTAAAGGGTTAGATTACAAATTAACACTGAGGTTAATGTAACTATTCTTCTCACAGGAGTGCAGGTAGAATCATGTAACTAAATTAGTCTAAGGATAATGATTTCTAAATCTAGCCAAGGCTGTGAAAGCTCTAAAAGGCTTAAATACAAAAGTCAAGAATGAAAAAATGAAAAATGACAAAACATGAAAGGGGAAGGTGAAAAAGACGGTGTCGCATTTCAGAAGCTTGCTCAACAGTCTTCTTTAGACAGTTAAGTGTAAGCCTAAGCCACACTCAAAAACTATGGAGTCAGGGGGATAGTTAGAGGTCTGTACCTCTTAAAGTTCAAGGGAAATCTGTTCTATGTCATCCACTGCAAGTCCTAGTTAATACTGCAAAAAGTCCATAAAGTGACACCTCTTGGATCATGCGACCACATTATTCTCCTGTCTCAGGGTAACTTGCAACAACTTCTTACAGTCCCACAACAGTCTTGAGAATGTGGATTGTCTTTGGTTTTCTGGACTTCATTTGTCTTCATGTACCTTTCAAGGTTTTGCTCTCAGGCTGTCTACAAGTAAAACAATAGCACATCTATTCCCAAACTAACAATTTTTTAGAAAACACCTGCAATGAAATGACACATGAAGAACAGTTCCTCATGTTAGAGAAACTCAGGCCTAAAAATGTCAAGTTAATAATAACTTTCACCAATGCACTTTTAATTTCACGTTATACTGTACACATGTTAATTCTACATTCATAAAATACTGATTACACTTTCTGCTCTTATACTCCATGTTACAATCAATATAAATGAAATATATTTGTTAACACATAGGCCTTACTGTTTTAAAGGAACAGATTAATTACCTTCGGTAACACCTTATCTGTTAGAGACAATATCTAATTAGGTAGGTAAAAAACACAAGTTTATTAGTTAATTAAAACCATAAAACTTTCCTTCCACATAAACATTTAACAGAACAATTTTAGTGCAAAAAGGCAATTACAGTTCTTTAGCTTAAGGTGAAGTGGTTAGTGAGTTTTTCTTCTATATAAAGATTTTAAGAAAGGAACGTACTAGTGCTTTAGGTATTAATAATGGGACAACAGAACAATCTTATTGTGGGTAAAATAAATACAACGGCAGATAAAATTATTTAAGGAGAACAGTAGCAGACAAATGAGGCATTGGTAAAAATAGGACAAAGTGGGAAGAGGCCTTCTATCAGTTTTATCTACCCCTACTTACGTCTGATTGTTGAAACCGGACTTTATTACGACACGAGCTAAGCAACCCTGTGGACTACATAGGGGCCTTCCCTTCTTTAGGATGTTCAAAAGCGGGTTATAGGGATTTCACTATTGTTTCCGCCCTCCCTCTATCTGGTCATTTCGAGAGGTTGTGGTTTTATGAGTGAAAATTTCCAAAAATTGAACCAGCCTAATGTTCAATATTGTATTTTGAGGGTTAAAAGCTGCAATTAGTGCTTGTCTGCAGGATCTAATTCTTAAGCCGTTAAATTATTTTTTCAGCAAGAGTCTCCTTTCGGCCGCCATGGCTGGACAAATGCAGACCACATGCATCAGGTTTTCATCTGCTAGATGGCAGAGACGGCACTCCTGTGAGTCTACTTGCCGCTCCTTCTTCCATTTTGGCAAGAGGTCTAAAGTAGGGACTTCACCCAGCCTAAGTCTGAGAAAGGATTGCTTGATTTTCCGTGAGTACGAGCCCGCCATAAGTGGTGATTCTTTAAATGTTTTGTAGGAATTAAGTTTCAACCAACTATGCTCCCTTTTGGTCAGTGAGATCTTATCTTCTAGCCAGCTCTGTAATTTACTCACTTTATTCACTGCTTTGTTGAAAATGGGGATGGGTAGGGACCTGTTCCATACCTTATCTAATTTCAAAAGACTCTTACTTTCTTCTAGATATTTTATATAGTTGGAGTTCCCTCTTTCTAGGATAATTTCCTGCCAGACTAGATTGGCTAAAGACCCCTTTGTAGCGCGGCTCAATTTGTAGCAGCATTTAATGTATGCCGCCGGTCGGGCTAACGACGGTTTGACCAGCGTGAATTCCAGTCTGACCTGGGCTGGCGATGCATGCCAAGGTAGCCGAAAAACGCGTTTATAGGTTTTTATCAGAAGCTTTTCCAGAAGACCTACTTCCATCCCCCTCATTATTTCGGTCCCATAGGTGATAGTTGGAAGTAGCTTTGCTCTCATTACATCTGTTAATGGGTTCAGAGCATGACCACAGATTGAATTTGCTAGCTTACAAAAGGCGTAAGTAAGGGCCTGCGTCTTGTTTTTTATTGCTTCTTTTTGTGCTGTGTAATTACCTCTAGCATCCACCACCAATCCTAGGTATCTGTATGATGTTACTTCCTCTAGGGTTTTCCCATTCATATGCCATTTACCTTGGGTGGATGGCCTGCGGTTTAAGGTAATCATTTTAGATTTTTTATGATTAATTTCTAAATCATTGGAGCCTGAGTATTCTTCTAATGCCTTCAACAATTTCTGCATGCCTATTCTGGTATTACTGATTAGTAGTAGGTCATCTGCATATAGTAGGTTGGATACTTGTTGACCGCCCAGTGAGGGAGAGTGGGATGAGTGACCATTTAACTTGGAGGGGAGGTCTGCTATGCATGGGTTAAAGAGTGTTGGGGCCAATACACAGCCTTGCTTCACCCCCACTGTTGTTTTGACTGCCCTGGATAGGTGAGATTAGAGATTCCTTACCTTAGAACTATCCCCAAGCGTCAGTCTGGATCTGGAGATTTTTCTTGAGCAGTACCAGTGTGCACCGTTAGGTGGCATCGATCGGTTCAGTTGTCCGTTCTGGAAATGATGTCCCAGGTCATATATAGGACTTTCCACACCAGAAACGCAGAGCCATGAAGAACTCTAAACACTGGTGCTCCAAAACTAAGGCCCTGAAAGGGGAGTCCTTGCCCCTAGAAATCAGTTTGCACTTAGCATAGCAAGGAGGATGGGTGGGTTGGTAAAGAATCTGCAACTAGATACTGTCTGTACCAGACAAGGCGTTACTAAAGGTAAGTCATTTTCATCTGATAGAGACTTCTAGTTGAAGATTCCTTACCTTAGAATAAATACCCAAGCAATACCGTCCCTAGCGGGGGTGGAGGTCTGCGAACTAAGATCATACTAGAAAGTCCTGCAGGACCAAACAGGCAAATTGCCAATCACTACGAATCTGACTGTCCAGGCAGCAGTGTTTGGTAAACGTGTGCAGAGACGCCCACGTTGCGGCCTGCCAGATGTCAAAGACTGGAACTTCAAATGCTAAAGTAGTGGTCCCAGCTGTAGCTCATATAGAATGAGCACGCAAACCCTCAGGAGGTTGCTTTTTGGGCAGTGCGTAGCAGATCTTGATGCAGAGAACGACCCATCTGGAGATGGTCCACTTCTGCACTGCCTGACATTTCTTCCAACCCAAATAACCGTCAAAGAGTTGATAATCCACCCAGAACTCTTTTGTATGATCAACGTACAATGCCAATGCTCTTTTTGGATCCAGGCGGTGGAGTCTGTGGGTGTGCATAAAAAGTAGGCAAGGTGAAGGATTGGCTTACATTAAAGGGCCTAACCACTTTTGGCAGAAAGAAAGCCCTAGTGCGAAGCACCACTTTGTCAGGATAAATGGAATGGTAGGGTGGTTTAGGTGACAATGCCTGCAGCTCACTCATCATTTGGACAGAGATAATGGTCACAACAAAAGCTGTTTTCAAAGTGAGAAGCCTGAGAGGGCAACTGTGGAGAGGGCTTGAAAGGAGCGCACATCAGAAATGTCAAAAACAATTTTAGATCCCATTGGGGCATAATGATTGGGAATGGAGGAAACATATGTATAAGACATTTGAGGAACCTAATCACAATAGGAGAATCACATAAAGAAGGTTCATCCAACCTTAAAAGACAGAAATAACAGATGAAAAACCTTTAAGAGTGCTCATAGCAGAGCCCTGCCGGTCCAGAGAAAGGATAAACAACAGAACCTCAGAAAGAGGGGCAGAAAGTGGAGTCAATAGACTTGTCTGTACACCATGCCACCATTTTTTCCAACAAAAGGCATTTATGGTGGAGGGACGCCTGGCTCCCAAGATTATATTACAGACTTCGGGATTAAGGTCAAAGGCTGTCAACTGTTACCGCTCAATCTCCAGGCAAGAAGGCGGAGAGTGGATAGGCCCAGGTGCAGAACCCTCACCTGCAACAGAAGATCCTCTGTAAGGGGCAGTCTGATTGCAGGATCAATGGCCATGCTCAATAGCTCGGGATACCAAATTCTGAGTGCCCAGTCCAGTGCCACAAGAATTACTTGGGCCCGGTCATTCTTGATCTTCTTGAGAATTCTGGGCAGAAGTAGTATGGGCAGAAAGGCGTAAAAGAATGCCTGAGTTCCACTCAAGACGAAAAGCGTCTCTGGGCGACTGCTGCCTTGGAAACCTCATTAACAACACAAAAGAATGATGGACGGAGTGCTGACAATGCAAACACTCTCCCCCAGTCACAGATCTGGGTTTAATCCATCGTTTTTTTTGCCGCCCATGCCATTCCAGTTTGGACCCAGCCATATGCAAATCAGTCTTGACCCTGTTCCCCATGGGAACAGTCCAGCCCGAATTGCCAGGCCAGGTCTTCCCTGGATTGGAAACAAGCATCCTGGGACCGGTTTCGGGGTTTCACCCCTCATCAGCCAGGCTAGCTTGAATCCAGTGGCATGGGAAGCACGGGACCCACGTCTGGGCATACCCTTCCCACTTAGGGCGACATTAACAACACAAAAGAATGATGGACGGAGAGCTGACAATGCAAACACTCTCCCCCAGTCACAGATCTGGGTTTAATCCATCGTTTTTTTTGCCGCCCATGCCATTCCAGTTTGGACCCAGCCATATGCAAATCAGTCTTGACCCTGTTCCCCATGGGAACAGTCCAGCCCGAATTGCCAGGCCAGGTCTTCCCTGGACTGGAAACAAGCATCCTGGGACCGGTTTCGGGGTTTCACCCCTCATCAGCCAGGCTAGCTTGAATCCAGTGGCATGGGAAGCACGGGACCCACGTCTGGGCATACCCTTCCCACTTAGGGCGACATTAACAACACAAAAGAATGATGGACGGAGTGCTGACAATGCAAACACTCTCCCCCAGTCACAGATCTGGGTTTAATCCATCGTTTTTTTTGCCACCCATGCCATTCCAGTTTGGACCCAGCCATATGCAAATCAGTCTTGACCCTGTTCCCCATGGGAACAGTCCAGCCCGAATTGCCAGGCCAGGTCTTCCCTGGACTGGAAACAAGCATCCTGGGACCGGTTTCGGGGTTTCACCCCTCATCAGCCAGGCTAGCTTGAATCCAGTGGCATGGGAAGCACGGGACCCACGTGTTGTGTTGTTAAAGTTGCCCTAAGTGGGAAGGGTATGCCCAGACGTGGGTCCCTTGCTCACTGTGCCACTGGAATCAAGCTAGCCTGGCTGATGAGGGGTGAAACCCCGAAACCGGTCCCAGGATGCTTGTTTCCGGTCCAGGGAGGACCTGGCCTGGCAGTTCGGGCTGGACTGTTCCCATGAGGAACAGGGTCAAGACTGATTTGCATATGGCTGGGTCCAAACTGGGGTGGCATGGTGAGCAAAAGAACGATGGATTAAACCCAGATCTGTGACTGGGGGTGAGTGTTTGCATTGTCAGCACTCCGTCCATCATCCTTTTGTGTTGTTAAAGTTGCCCTAAGTGGGAAGGGTATGCCCAGACGTGGGTCCCTTGCTCACTGTGCCACTGGAATCAAGCTAGCCTGGCTGATGAGGGGTAAAACCCCGAAACCGGTCCCAGGATGCTTGTTTCCGGTCCAGGGAGGACCCGGCCTGGCAGTTCGGGCTGGACTGTTCCCATGAGGAACAGGGGCAAGACTGATTTGCATATGGCTGCGTCCAAACTGGGGTGGCATGGTGAGCAAAAGAACGATGGATTAAACCCAGATCTGTGACTGGGGGTGAGTGTTTGCATTGTCAGCACTCCGTCCATCATCCTTTTGTGTTGTTAAAGTTGCCCTAAGTGGGAAGGGTATGCCCAGACGTGGGTCCCTTGCTCACTGTGCCACTGGAATCAAGCTAGCCTGGCTGATGAGGGGTGAAACCCCGAAACCGGTCCCAGGATGCTTGTTTCCGGTCCAGGGAGGACCCGGCCTGGCAGTTCGGGCTGGACTGTTCCCATGAGGAACAGGGGCAAGACTGATTTGCATATGGCTGGGTCCAAACTGGGGTGGCATGGTGAGCAAAAGAACGATGGATTAAACCCAGATCTGTGACTGGGGGTGAGTGTTTGCATTGTCAGCACTCCGTCCATCATCCTTTTGTGTTGTTAAAGTTGCCCTAAGTGGGAAGGGTATGCCCAGACGTGGGTCCCTTGCTCACTGTGCCACTGGAATCAAGCTAGCCTGGCTGATGAGGGGTGAAACCCCGAAACCGGTCCCAGGATGCTTGTTTCCGGTCCAGGGAGGACCTGGCCTGGCAGTTCGGGCTGGACTGTTCCCATGAGGAACAGGGTCAAGACTGATTTGCATATGGCTGGGTCCAAACTGGGGTGGCATGGTGAGCAAAAGAACGATGGATTAAACCCAGATCTGTGACTGGGGGTGAGTGTTTGCATTGTCAGCACTCCGTCCATCATCCTTTTGTGTTGTTAAAGTTGCCCTAAGTGGGAAGGGTATGCCCAGACGTGGGTCCCTTGCTCACTGTGCCACTGGAATCAAGCTAGCCTGGCTGATGAGGGGTGAAACCCCGAAACCGGTCCCAGGATGCTTGTTTCCGGTCCAGGGAGGACCTGGCCTGGCAGTTCGGGCTGGACTGTTCCCATGAGGAACAGGGTCAAGACTGATTTGCATATGGCTGGGTCCAAACTGGGGAGGCATGGTCAGCAAAAGAACGATGGATTAAACCCAGATCTGTGACTGGGGGTGAGTGTTTGCATTGTCAGCACTCCGTCCATCATCCTTTTGTATTGTTAAAGTTGCCTTGGAAACCTCAACAGGCAATAAAGCGGACATTCAGCTTTCTCTGCAGAAGCGAACACGTCTAACCAAGGCTCATCCCACTGCTGAAAGAGACTTTGCACACATCCGGATGGAGATGCCATTTGTGATCAGATGAGCATTGTTGGTTGAGCTTGTCTGCTCCGACATTCAAAGAGCCTGCCATATGCTGAACCACCAGGGATATGCCCTGCTGTTCCAGCAACATTCTGAGGTGCAGAGCCTCCTGTCAAAGGGTCCAAGACCCCACCCCACTTGTTGCAGTACCACATGGCGGGGAGCTGTCTGTGAACACCTACACAATCTTTCCCTTGATAGAGGAATGAAATGCTTTCAAAGCCAGGCAGATTGCATGGAGCTCCAACAAGTTGATGTGAAGTCCTGACTCCACCAGAGACCAGACGCCTCTGATCTCCACTTCTCCCAGATGTTCGACCCATGCCAGGAGTGACGCATGTGTCACTACTGTCAGATCTGTTTGGGAAAGGGGGAAGGATCTTCCTCTGACCCAACCGTGATTCATTAACCACCGCTGCAATTCTTGCACAGTGCCCTCCGAGCTCTAGACCATGCCAGAGAGATTTCCCTGATGCTGCACCCACTAGAACATCAGGTCCCACTACAGAGCCCGCATATGCCATATGGCATGTGTGACTAGCAGGATGCAGGAGGCCATGAGGCCCAGCAACCTCAGAGTCATTCTCACCAAAATCCATTGTAGATGCTGAAACATCGGTATCTTAGCCGGAATATCCTAGACTTGCCACTTGGGAGGATAAGCCTGAAACTGCACTGTGTCCAGAACAGCTGCGATGAAAGGGAGCGTCTGAGAGTCAGGTGTGACTTTGGCACATTTATAGTGAACCCTAGCAAGTGCAGAAGGTCGGCCGTAGTCTGGAGGTGGGAGATGACAGCCTGGGTGGAGCCCACCTTCAATAGCCACTCGTCAAGATAGGGAAGCCAGAAACCCCTGGTCAGCACTGATGAGCTGCAGCCACCGCCATCACCTTGGTGAAAATCCAAGGGCATTGGTAAGGCCAAAGGGGAGCATGGTGAACTGAAAGGGATTGTGGCCCTCTTTGAACCACAAGTAACATCTGTAAGCAGGCAGGACGGGAATATGGAACTAAGCGTCCTTCAAGTCCAACTCCAGTCTCCTGGGTCCAGGGCAGGTAAACCCTGAGCCAGAGTGAGCATCTTGAACTTCTCCTTTTTGAGGAAGAGATTGAGGGACCAAAGGTCTAGAATAGGGCAGATGCCCTTGTCATTTTGGGGACCAGAAAGTAGTGGGAATAGCAATCACAACCTGCTTCTGGCACAGGAACCCTCTCTGGCTCCTTTGGCCAAGACAGCAGTAACTTCCCCTTGGAGAAGTGCCAAGTGATCCTCCATCATCTGATCGTAGGATGTTGGCATGGAAAGAGGGCTAGTCTTGTAGAGGAGGGAGTAGCCTCTTCGGACTACCTGCACAACTCACCTATCTGGCATGGTGGATTGCCAGCAGAGCAGGTGACGGGGAATCCTGCCTCTGACTGGTCCCTGGTAGGGGAGAGTCAGACTAGTAAGGTTTGGAAGCATCTGCAGAGGCTGGGGACTGACCAGACCACAGGCTGCATGATCCACAAAGTTGGTGGATACCACGTCCCGGCCATGCAGAGGCTGGGCAGCATGCAAGGCATGGTGGCTGGTCAGGAATGGATGCAGGTGGGAGCCCCCTCCGTAGCCACGAAAGGGGCTTAAGGCAGTCTGAAAGAGACAAGAAGTAGCTGCGAGGCCCAAGGCCCTGGCTGTAACACAAGAATCCTTGAAGCGCTCAAATGCAGAGTCTGTCTTCTCTCCGAAGAGACCGGTGCCATCAAAGGACATGTCCATCAGATTGACTTGGACATCCCCTGAAAAGCCAGACGTCCTCAACAAGTCATGGCACTTCAGGGCCACTGTCAAACCGCTCTGCCCAGTGAGTCAGTCATGTCCAGTTCACATCAGATTGTGAACTTTTCTACGTCTCATCCATCAACAACTGCTCGAGAGAGTACAGTCCAGGCCTCCTCCGGAACCTGTGGCAGCACTTGCGCAATCGTATCCCACAGTGTGTGGGCATAACGGACCTAAAGGCATACAGTGTTATGAACCACAATACAAGGTTGGTGGAAGAAAAATATCTTCTTCCCAATTGTGTCCAGCCTTTGGGATTCCCTATCCGGGAGTGTGGAAGGGAATGCGCCCTGGGAGATAGAGGCTAGGATAACCAGGCTTTCAGGGGAGGGGTGTTGCACCAAAAAGCTTGGATGCCCCAGAATAGGGCGATAGCAGCAGGCAATTTTCCTCTTCACAGGAGCTCCCCTGCTTGGTTTAGATCAAGTATCGAAAAGGACATTTGTAAGGGCTTCATTAAACGGGAGCAGGGGTTCAGAGGTTGATGCTCTAGGCTGAAGCACCTCTATCAGGAGGTTAGTCCTGCCTGCCACCGAAAGCAACTCAAGGTCCAGGACCTCAACTGCTCTTCGCACCACCATAGAATAAGAAGCTCCTTCCTCTGTAGCCACGGTAAGGGGAGAGAGCATGCCAGTAGAAGGAAAAGTATCCAGTCCGCTGGCCTTACCCAAGTCTGTATGGCAATCAATAGGGTCTTTAAATTGGTATTCTAAAGGGTCCAGCGACCCCTCCCATTCTTCTCCATTACCTAACCCATAGGAAAGGGGCTCAGAATCCGACATGAGGCAAGGCTCCTGCAGGAGTCTGTGTTGTACAATGCCCATCCAGCTCCATGTCAGAGTTGGCAATACAAATGAGGATAGTGCCACTCAGGGTCATGGACAGCACTGGGAGCGCTGGTGTTGAGAGTGGCATCGGGGAATGCTGAGGATTGCATGACAACGCTGTTCCAGATCCAAGCATGGATCCATGGGTGCCCCATGGAGCCGAAGCCGCCGGCTCAGAATCTGAGGGCCCCCTTCCGATTCAGAGGGGCCCGATGGCAGGCCAGCGGTGTCAGACTGCCCAAAAATGAGCCACATGGTCTCATAAAACTCCTTGAGTTGGGCAGGGGTCACTAGGGCTCCCGGAAACTCAGGCGCAGAGTTGGCCCAGATGCAGGATTCACAGAGGGAGGCCTAGAACAACAATGCTCCCTCAGCTCGTCGGTCAACGGATGAGGAGAAGTTGAAGAACACTTTGACTTCCTGGACTTCTTATGCCTCTACTTACATGATCGTCCCAAGGACTTGGAATGGGCTGACGAGGGGGACTCCGCAACAGATACCAGGACTTTCCTCTCGACTGAGATCTTGACTTGCACGGCGTCGAGCATCGGGCCACCATCAGCTTCAGGGACAACTCACTCAATGCCTTCTGACACATGACCACAAACTCGGAGCACAGGTTGTGGTCGCGCTCCAGGAACCAAAGAGACACAGATATCGCCTGATGACAGGAACCACAGGGCTTGAACTCGGTGCTCCTCAATGACGTCCTCAACACACCAGGAGTTGAAACAACACGTAAAAGCTTCTACAAAAGTTGAGAAATTGCCAGTCAAAAACTGACTAAGATGTAGCTTTCTTCCGATCAGCGCTTGTTGGCGCAGAAAGAAAAGAAATGACGTCAGTGTGCCGGGGTGGTGCCTATATTAGACTCCCAACATAATTTCTGGTGCAGACGATGCACACAAAGATGGGGAGCCGGTCAACGTCACCTAACTGCGCACAGGAGTACTGCGCAAGAAAAATCTCCGGATCCAGACTGACGGCTGAGGGTAATTCTAACGTAAGGAATCTGCAAATAGAAGTCTCAATTACGTAACTACATTTATCGACGTTACTGTAAATATTAATGCACATGTTATATAAATTGTTATAGTTTCTAATGCAAATGCATTCAAATATAATGACAATGATTATATAAGTTGCATTCAATTATTATATTTCATTAGATGACTGAAGGCACTTCAAATACATTGGCCCTCATTATGAACATGGCGGTCCGTTCTGCACCGCCGGCGGTAGGAGCGGCCCGACCGCCAAATAATGAACCAAACAAAACACATGCATCCCGCGCACCACCCACCGCCAGGAAAGGAGTCCCGCTGACGACGGCAGAGTCCGCCCACAGGCCGTTGGAAAGGCCCAACCCGCCCATCAAATTATGAACCACCATTACACCGCCAGTTCTGGGGTGTGAACCACCGCCACACAAAGCCAGGCGGAAAATAAACAAAAAGAAGGGAACACTCACCAGAGGTCATCAAAACGTGCAGCAGCAGCCATGGACAGAGAGCTGCAGATCATGCCAGCCTTGCTCCTTGCCATATATCTACACGACCGTGACCGCTGACGAAGACGACGACGGTAAGAACTGCCACCAACGACACAAGGGAGGAAAGGGCAAAGTTACATATCCACCCACTCCAGCCACCCCGCAACCCTTCCCAGCAGCACAAGTCAGACACCCCACACTAAGAAGGACGTACTCGACCGAAGGCCACTGCAACTACAGGGGTGGGGATATACGATGGGAGTGGGACTTTGACTTACATGAGGAGGTTGGGAGGGGGGTGAGCTTCTCCTTTGAAGGGGTGGGGGCTGTTTGGTTCGGGTGGAGCTGGATGGCTTAGGCTCTGAGCGAGTCTTCTTCACTGGAGAAGGGGCACGGGAATGGGAAGTCTGGGACCGAGGTAGGTTGCGATGTGGAAGGAGCGGAAAGGGCAAGGAGGTGGGTAAGTTTCGGGACAAGACAGGGTGGGCCAGTGGGTTCAAAAAGGTCTGCACGGGAGAGGAAAAGTTTTTTGGGGAGCAATTGGGGTGGGCGTGGATGAGGGCGTGGGAATGGAGGCAGAGGGAGTTGATGTATAGGGTGTAGATGTGCGTGTAGTGGGTGCAGGTGACTGCTCAGTATGCTGTGGTGTGGTGGATGTCTGATGGGTTGGTGTCTTGGTGCGTTTGAGTGTTTTGGGAGGTGGGAGGGTGGACACAGTGGGAAAAGACAGACAGCTAGTGTGGATGTATGTTGGGTGGGTGTCTGCAAGTCGGGTGAGTGTGCTGCATGTGTCAACTACAGTGGAGGTGGTGAGTGCAGGTGTGGTGTAAGGGATGCATGTATGGCTGTCTGCTATTGTGGTGAGTGCAGGAAGAGGAGCAGTAACAGTGAGTGAAGGTGCAGTGCATGAGGGTGTGGATGTAGAGGGGACAGACAGGGAGGCGGAAGAGGTGGGCACACTGGGGGAAGTGGACGTTGTTGTGTGTGCAGGTGTCTGTTGGCTGTGTGAATGCTTGTGGTGGGAAGTGTGGTGGTTGTGTTTGGAAGTGTGCTTCTTGTATGTTGATGTGCCTGTAAGCAGGTCTGATTGTGTGCTTTGGACGGGTGAAGGGAGTGGGGTGCTGGAAGGGGAAGAGTAGATTGGAGGGGGGACTGTATGGCCAGGGAAACTGGCTGCCGTCCAAGAGGAGGCCAGAGCCTGAAAAGATCTCTGTAGGGCAGACACGGCACCGTTAATGCCATCCAGATAGGCATTGGTCTGCTGCACCTCAAAAGCCAGACCCTGGATGGAATTGACGATGGTTGTTTGCCCTACAGAGATGGTTCTCAGGAGGTCAATAGCTTCCTCTGTGAGGGCAGCAGGGCTGACTGGGGCAGGGGAGGAGGTGCCTGGGGCGAAGGAGACGCCCACCTTCCGGGGTGGGTGGGCATGGGCAACTCGGTGGGGAGCAGAAGGGAGGGCGCTGATGTTATGGGGGGTGGCAGAAGATCTCACAGTCGTAGTAGCCTCCCCTGTGGAAGTCCCCTCGCCCTCCCACCCACTGGTCCCCTGGGCGTCCGTTGTCTCTGCCTCAGAGGATCCATGGGCCGCTGCCTCCCCACTTGCCGGTGCCTCAGCTCCCTCGCCTGATGTTGATGCTGTACCAGACAAACACAAGAGAACAGGGATGGGGAGACAAAACAGGAGAGACACTTGTAAGTAGCTGAATGCTGATACACAATGGCCAGACATACACCTACCCAGCAGACACACCCAACAGGCAGCACCGTGCACTAGGCCCATGGCCATGACCCTGACTACTGAGCAGTATACTGACCTACACCCATATCCTGAAATTGTTTTGGAGCTGAGGTAGGTGAAACCTGACAGGGACACCCCTACACCCTGTGTGGAGCAGACAGTAGCTAAAAACCAGTCAAAATCCCTGATCTAAGCACCATGAGCCCTATCGCACATACACTCATCCTTCCAGGCTGAAGTATGGGCTGTGAGTACTCACCCCCTTGTGACTGTTGTGCAGCCTTCAAGCGCCTATTCAGGTCTGAGTATGCCATCACCAGGATCCTTCGCAGAAGGGGGGTCAGTGCCCGACGGGCACCCCTTCCACGTTGGGAGGACTTCCCCAGCTGGGCCTCGGTGATCTTCCGCGCCCAGCGCCGCAGGTCCTCTCACCTCTTTCGACAGTGGGTGCTCCGCCGGTTGTAAACCCCCAGGGTCCATACCTCCTTGCCGATGGCATGCCAATGTGCCCTCTTCTGGTGGGCGCTGACCTAGTAGGGTGACACAGAAATGGAACACAGAGGTCAGGCACCTGCACGATGGCAACAGCTGGCAGATTGTCAGACATAGGACAGACAATACTCCCAGACATGCAGGACAGTGGCACGCAGCATTCAATGCAACAAGCCCCATCCTACCTCACAGGAGCACACATCTGTGCAATCCACTCCATCCATCACTCACACAGTGCCCCCAAAACCCGGGCTCACCTGTACCTCTGGCCGTCCGTAGAGTCTTCCGTACAGGGGCAGGACCCCTTCCACCAGTTTCTCCAGTTCTTCCTTGGTGAAGGCCGGGGCCCTTTGCCCTGCACCACGGGGAACATCCATAGCCAGAGACAGGCCACAGCAGTACACAGAGTGGAGTACTTGTCCGCAAAGGATCAGGGAGTCAAGTGATCAAACAATGACGAACGCGCGTACATTCCGCGGCACTATGCACCGGCGGCGATCATGATACACCAGGATTCCCCATTGGCATCCATGTTAGCCAATGAGGGTGTTAACAGTGGTCAACACCGCCTTACGCTGTGACGTCAACCACTAGCGGTATTAGGTCACTTCCACAATGAAGGGGCAGAACTACAGTGGGCAGACATTTTGCCATCTCCTACGTATCTTGAAATTCATATTACTCACAATGCTGGGCCTACTAGCCATAAGAAGCACCTAGGCCTCTATCGATTGAGTATATAATCACACTTGATTTACTCTGTTCTCTCCTAGTGAAGTACATGTACATCTGTCAGGTTGCAGTTATTGTACAGACACTACTATGAAGAATGCAGTGCATGTATGTAGCAAATATGCCAGTGTATGTGTGCACATCACTCCTTTTTCTTACCCCTCATAGGTACCGACCCTTGTGGCGTGGAAGGGCACCATCACTGTACAGACCACTTGTGGATATGGGGACCATGGTGGAGCGTCAGATCATCATCACCTACAGACTCACACTTGCAGCTATTCAGGACCTATGTGCATTACTGGATCCTGCACTGACTCCTGGAAATCGTAATCAGCATGCCATTCCAACTGGGGTGCAGGTGCTCTCTGCACTCCATTTCCTGGCCACAAGCTCTTTTCAAGTGACAGTGGGCATGGGTGCTGGTTTCTCACAGCCAATGTTCAGCCAGGTACTGACAAGATTTCTGAATGCATTTGTACAACATCTGCAATCCTATGTGCAATTCCCCCAAAGTGCTGCCGTCCCTGCCATCAAGTCTGACTTCTATGCCGTTGCAAGCATTCCCCATGTCATAGGTGCCATCGATGGCACCCACATAGCTATCATCCCCCCAAGAGTTAGTGAACAGGTGTACAGAAACAGGAAGAACTTTCACTCCATGAACATCCAACTGGTATGTACTGCAGACCAGTACATATCCCATGTGAATGCCATGTTTCCGGGTTCTGTCCATGATTCATTTGTTTTGAGGAACAGTAGTGTGCCACAGAAGATGGAACAACTACAAGAGGACAGAGGGTGGATCATAGGTAAGTTTGCCTGTCACTAACAGACACACTGCTGAGAATCAGCCTGTCTGACTAAGGGGCATAACAATGACGACTCTGTATTGCACCATTTCTCTAGTTGATTCTGGCTATCCAAACTTGCGTTGGCTCCTGACACCAGTGAGGAATCCCAGGACCGATGCAGTGAGGAAATACAATGAGGCCCATGGATGTACTAGGAGGGTGATAGAGCATACTATAGGTCTCCTGAAGGCTAGATTCCGGTGCCTACATATCTCTGGGGGTTCCTTGGCCTATGTAGAATAGTGGTGGCCTGCTGCATGCTGCACAACGTGGCAGTGAGACATTCAATTCCCTTTTTGGAGGTGGAGGGTGCTATAGGTCCTGATCAGTTACCTCAGAGAGGTGAGGAGAGTGATGGTGAGGATGAGGAAGGTGTCAATTCCAGGAATCAACGGATTCAACTTTACTTCCAATAACTGTGTGGGACTTAAGCCTGTAATGAAAATGTCACTTACCCAGTGTACATCTGTTCGTGGCATTAGTCGCTGCAGATTCACATGTTTCGCACAGTCCGCTGCCTGGTGTTGGGCTCGGAGTATTACAAGTTGTTTTTCTTCGAAGAAGTCTTTTTTGGTCACGGGACCGAAGGACTCCTCCCTCTTCGGCTCCATTGCGCATGGGCGTCGACTCCATCTTAGATTGTTTTCCCCGCAGAGGGTGAGGATGGAGTTGTTTGCTATAAATAGTGCCCATGCAATGGAGTGAATACGTATGTACATAAAAAATTTATAATAATTATTTACAAATGTACAAATGTTTAAGATTTAAGATCTACTTCTAAACGGCTACAGGCTTCCCGGGGAGGCGGGAGGGCACATGTGAATCTGCAGCGACTAATGCCACGAACAGATGTACACTGGGTAAGTGACATTTTCAGTTCGATGGCATATGTTGCTGCAGATACACGTTTCGCATAGACTATAAAGCAGTTACCTCCCCTAAAAGCGGTGGTTTAGCCTGTAGGAGTTGAAGTAGTTTGGAATAATGTTCTTAGTACAGCTTGGCCCACTGTAGCTTGTTGTGCATTTAGTACGTTTACACAGTAGTGTTTAGTAAATGTATGAGGCGTAGACCAGGTTGCAGCCTTACATATTTCGCTCATAGGAATGTTTCCTAGAAAGGCCATTGTAGCACCTTTCTTTCTGGTTGAGTGTGCCTTTGGTGTAATAGGCAATTCTCTTTTGGCTTTAAGATAGCATGTTTGAATACATCTGACTATCCATCTAGCAATGCCTTGTTTAGAGATTGGATTTCCTATGTGTGGTTTTTGAAAAGCTATGAACAGTTGTTTTGTTTTCCTGATTAGCTTTGTTCTGTCAATGTAGTACATTAGTGCTCTTTTGATGTCTAATGTATGTAGTGCCCTTTCAGCCACGGAATCTGGTTGTGGGAAGAACACTGGCAATTCTACTGTTTGATTTAAATGGAATGGTGAGATTACTTTTGGTAGAAATTTTGGATTTGTTCTTAGAACTATTTTATTTTTGTGTATTTGAATAAATGGTTCTTGTATGGTAAATGCCTGTATTTCACTTACTCTTCTGAGGGATGTGATTGCAATGAGAAATGCGACTTTCCAGGTTAGATATTGCATTTCACAGGAATGCATGGGTTCGAAAGGTGGACCCATGAGTCTTGTTAAGACGATGTTAAGGTTCCATGAAGGAACTGGTGGTGTTCTTGGTGGTATAATTCTTTTTAGCACTTCCATGAATGCTTTAATAACTGGTATTCTAAATAGAGACGATGAATGAGTAGTTTGTAGGTAAGCAGATATTGCTGCGAGGTGTATTTTTATAGATGAAAAAGCGAGATTCGCTTTTTGCAAATGTAGTAAGTATCCCACTATGTCCTTTGTAGAGGCATGCAATGGTTGGATTTGATTGGTATGGCAGTAGCAAACAAATCGTTTCCACTTAGATGCATAGCAGTGTCTAGTGGAAGCTTTTCTAGCTTGTTTTATGACCTCCATGCATTCTTGTGTGAGGTCTAAGTGTCCGAATTCTAGGATTTCAGGAGCCAAATTGCCAGATTCAATGATGCTGGGTTTGGATGCCTGATCTGTTGTTTGTGTTGTGTTAACAGATCTGGTCTGTTGGGTAGTTTGACATGCGGTACTAGTGAAAGGCCTAGTAGAGTTGTATACCAAGGTTGTCTTGCCCATGTGGGTGCTATCAGTATGAGTTTGAGTTGGTTTTGACTCAACTTGTTTACTAGATATGGAAGGAGTGGGAGAGGGGGAAAAGCGTATGCAAATATCCCTGACCAACTCATCCATAGAGCATTGCCTTGTGATTCGCGGTGTGGGTACCTGGATGCGAAGTTTTGGCATTTTGCGTTTTCTTTTGTTGCGAACAAATCTATCTGGGGTGTTCCCCAAATTTGAAAGTACTTGTTCAGAACTTGGGGGTGAATTTCCCATTCGTGGACTTGTTGGTGGTCTCGCGAAAGGTTGTCTGCTAGTTGGTTTTGGATCCCTGGAATAAATTGTGCTATTAGGCGAATGTTGTTGTGAATCGCCCACTGCCATATTTTTTGTGTTAGGAGGCACAATTGTGTTGAGTGTGTTCCTCCTTGTTTGTTTAAGTAATACATTGTTGTCATGTTGTCTGTTTTGACAAGAATGTATTTGTGTGTTATTATGGGTTGAAAGGCTTTTAACGCTAGAAATACTGCTAACAGTTCTAGGTAATTGATATGAAATTTTGTTTGGTGTACATCCCATTGTCCTTGAATGCTGTGGTGATTGAGGTGTGCTCCCACCCTGTCATGGAAGCATCTGTTGTTATAACGTATTGAGGCACTGGGTCCTGAAATGTCCGCCCTTTGTTTAAATTGTTGCTGTTCCACCATAGAAGCGAGAGGTATGTTTGGCGGTCTACCAACACCAGATCTTGAAGGTGACCCTGTGCCTGTGACCATTGTGATGCTAGGCACTGTTGTAAGGGTCGCATGTGTAGTCTTGCGTTTGGGACAATGGCTATGCATGATGACATCATGCCTAGAAGTTTTAGCACAAATTTTGCTTGTATCTTTTGGTTTGGAAACATAGCACTTATTACCTTGTGGAATGCTTGCACTCTTTGTGGACTTGGAGTGGCAATTCCCTTTGATGTGTTGATGGTTGCTCCTAGATATTGTTGTGTCTGACACGGTTCGAGGTGTGATTTTGTATAGTTGATGGAGAAACCCAGTTTGTGAAGGGTTTGTATGACATATGTGGTGTCGTTTGTGCACTTTTTTACTGTGTTGGTCTTGATTAGCCAATCGTCCAGGTAAGGAAACACATGTATCTGTTGTCTCCTGATATGTGCTGCTACTACTGCTAGACATTTTGTGAACACTCTTGGTGCAGTTGTTATTCCGAATGGCAACACTTTGAATTGGTAATGTATTCCTTTGAATACGAACCTTAGGTACTTTCTGTGAGAAGGGTGTATCGGTATATGAAAGTACGCATCTTTTAGGTCTAATGTGGTCATGTAATCTTGCTGTTTGAGCAGTGGAATGATGTCTTGTAGTGTGACCATGTGAAAGTGGTCCGATATGATGTAGGTATTTAGTGTCCTGAGATCTAATATTGGTCTTAATGTTTTGTCTTTTTTTGGAATTAGAAAGTACAGGGAGTAAACTCCTGTGTTTTTTTGTTGTACTGGTACTAACTCTATTGCATCCTTTTGCAGTAGTGCTTGAACTTCTAGTCCTAAAAGTTCTAAATGTTGTGGTGACATTTTGCGTGTTTTTGGAGGGATGTTTGGTGGGAATTTGTGGAATTCTATGCAATAGCCATGTTGGATTATTGCTAATACCCAATTGTCTGTTGTAATCTGCTGCCAAGATTGGTAGAATTGGCTTAGTCTTCCCCCCACTGGTGTTGAGTGAAGGGGTTGTGTGACTTGAAAGTCACTGTTAAGGTGGAGGTGTTTTTGGAGTCTGGAATCTTCCCCTACTCCTTGGGAATTGACCCCCTCTATATCCCCTGAAAACTCCCCTTTGGAATGAACCCTGATATGGTGTGGTTCTTGTTTGTTGGCTGGTGGTGTCTGTGGGTTGGCCACGAAACCCCCCTCTAAATGGAGTTTTTCTAAAAGAGCCTCTGCTCTGCGGGGAGTAGAGTGCACCCATGGCTTTGGCCGTGTCTGTGTCCTTTTTAAGTTTTTCAATGGCTGTGTCCACTTCAGGGCCAAAAAGTTGTTTCTCGTTGAAGGGCATATTAAGGACAGCCTGCTGGATTTCAGGTTTGAAGCCTGAAGTGCGGAGCCAAGCGTGTCTCCTTATGGTGACAGCAGTGTTGACTGTTCTCGCTGCAGTATCGGCTGCGTCCAGTGAAGAGCGGATTTGATTGTTTGAGATCGTTTGTCCCTCTTCAACTATTTGCTGCGCCCTTTTTTGGTATTCCTGGGGAAGATGGTCTACGAGAAGTTGCATCTCATCCCAGTGTGCGCGGTCATATCTGGCCAGCAGCGCTTGAGAATTTGCGATGCGCCACTGGTTGGCTGCCTGTGATGCTACTCTTTTTCCTGCCGCATCAAATTTTCTGCTTTCTTTGTCCGGAGGTGGGGCGTCGCCAGATGTATGGGAATTTGCTCTCTTGCGAGCTGCCCCTACTACTACGGAGTCAGGTGGTAACTGCGAAGTAATAAACACTGGGTCTGTGGGTGGTGGTTTGTATTTCTTATCCACCCTTGGGGTGATGGCTCTTGATTTTACGGGCTCTTCAAAAATTTTATTTGCGTGCCGTAACATCCCTGGTAGCATTGGGAGACATTGATATTGGCTATGTGTAGCCGAGAGGGTGTTAAATAAAAAATCATCCTCTATAGGATCGGAATGCAGTTGGACATTGTGGAATTCTGCAGCCCTAGCCACCAGTTGCGAGTATGAGGTACTGTCCTCTGGCGGTGACGGCTTTGTGGGGTATGAATCGGGATCATTGTCCGGCACTGGGGTGTCATATAGGTCCCAAGCGTCTTGATCCTGATTATCTTGACTTATGGTAGTTTGCGCTGGTGAGTGCATTTGTGGCGGTGTTTGTGCCGGCGATGCCTATTGTGGTGGAGAGGGCGGAGGCGTGACTTTTTTTAACCACTTTGGCTTGTGGTTGTGCGTCATCCTTGAGAAGTCCGATCCTTCTTTTCCTCATTATCGGGGGAAGGGTTGATATCTTCCCTGTGTCTTGCTGGATGTACAGTCTCTTTTGTGTGTAGTCTGATTCTACACTTTGGAGCTCTTGTCCAAATCTGTGCATCTGGCCACTTATTCCTTGTTCCTCTGTGTAGGATGAAGGTGTGGAACTTTTCGGCGCCAAGAGAGAATCTTTTTTCGGCTTCGGCACCGACAGAATTTTTGTGGCTTTCGGCAGTGTGTCTCGGTGCCGTTGTTTTTCGCTGCCGGCATCTTGTTTTTGCCTCTCGGAGCCGCTATCTCGGCTCCGAGGTTGCTCCATGGCGGTCCCTCGACCGGAGTCGGGTGTCTTCGCTATGGGCGTGCCCTTTTTCGGCGCCTTCGACGGGTCGCCGATTTTATGGGTCGAGCCATGGCCTGTTGGCAGTGGCGTCCCCTGGGCTTTTGTCTTCTCGATGGTTTTAATTTTCGACGTCTTACTCACTGTTTGTTGCTGTTGTTCGACGTCGGAGTCTCCGGATTCTGATTCCGGAACCGAGAATGTTTCCTCTTCGTCGTCGAAACGTTGTTTTGTTGGCGTGGACGCCATTTGTAGACGCCTGGCTCTTCGGTCCCGGAGTGTTTTTCTGGACCGGAAGGCTCGACAGGCCTCACAGGTATCCTCCTTGTGCTCGGGGGACAAGCACAAGTTACAGACCAAGTGCTGATCTGTATAAGGATACTTACTGTGACATTTTGGGCAGAAACGAAACGGGGTCCGTTCCATCGGCTTCGATGTCGCACGCGGTCGGGCCGACCAGGCCCCGATGGGGGAATCGAAGCTACCCCAAAGTCTTCCGATGATCGGTGTCGATGTACCTAACTATCCCGATACCGAACGGAACAATACCGACGCTTTCTTCCGAGATTCTGACTAACTTTCCGAACCGAAACACGGAGCGAAAAGGAATACGTCCGAACCCGACAGCGGAAAAAAACAATCTAAGATGGAGTCGACGCCCATGCGCAATGGAGCCGAAGAGGGAGGAGTCCTTCGGTCCCGTGACCAAAAAAGACTTCTTCGAAGAAAAACAACTTGTAATACTCCGAGCCCAACACCAGGCAGCGGACTGTGCGAAACATGTGTATCTGCAGCAACATATGCCATCGAACATGTGGTTAGTGACTGATACTGTAAGTGTGCCATGTCATCTAGGGGTAATTGGTCATGATAGGCAAGACATGGACCTCTTCAGCATGGTACTGACAGACAATATATGCATTCCCTCCTTGCCTAATTTGAAACGCACATTACCACCACCATGCACAAATTGACAATAAAGCTGTTCCCTGCCAGTTGCATCCGTACTCCACTTTGTTCAACATTGAAGACAGGGGACAGTGTTACAGGTGAGATATGTGGTTTATTGGTGGAATACAGTGAAATGTGCTATGTACAGTGATGGAAGTCGTAAAGGTTGGGTGTCCTCAAAACCGACTTGGTGGCAGGCCTGTTTGATGCCATAGGTGGGTCCTATTTGTAGTTTAGTACTTTATTTAGCCCTCAGCTAAGTGTAGTTTGTGAATGGGTGGGATGGTTACTTGGCAGTAGTGACAGTGTCAATTGTTGGAGTGGGGCTTGTTCTTAGCTGGGTTTCCAGTGCCATATCTTGGCCTGAGACTACGCTTGGGCGTTTACTGTGGAGCTTCTTGGGGTGGCATGGTTGGGCCTTGTGATTCCTGGGAGGGTATTTCCTGTGCTGTTTCCGCTGCTTGGGTCATCTGTTGCTGGTTGTCCAGGGCTGTTGTGGGGGCCTCTTGTCCGGTGTGGGTGTCTGATTGTTTGTTGACCAACTGCAGCAGTGCTCCAGCAATGGTGGCCATTGTGGCATTGTGTTCTTTCCACTGGTCCATAGCCTGTTGGTGTTGTTCCAGCTGCATCCTCTGACTTTGCTCCAGGGTAGACACAATCTGTGCCAACCTGTCTTGTGTATGTTGGTAGGCCCCCAATACCTCTGCAATGACGTCCTGGGCTGCTGCATCTATCCGGTGCCCTACCCCCTCACCCACTGGGGCACTTGGCCTTGCCCTGGCCCCCTGTGCCTGTGTCCCCTGCGCAGGTCTCGACGTGCCACTTGTACTGGGGCCCTGGTCTTCCTGAATGTTGGGGGTGGGAAACTGTGGCCTCTGTAGCTGTGTTCCACATGTTTCTGCCCTGGGTCCACTGGTGTGGGTATGCCTCCCCTGGCCTGCTGGTCTTGACTGGGTGTTAGGAGTGACAGTGTTTTCCTGGGTGGGGCTGCTGCATGGTGAGCATCCAGGGCTGTGTGAGGGGCCTGTCTGCTCATCAGTGTCCAGGGATCCTTCACCAGTGTCCTGTGATGAGGCCAATGTTCCCTCTAATTTTTTTCCACTGTGTGCGGCAGTGTGCGGTCTCTGTGCGCTGCAGCCAAGGATACGTGCGCCAAGAAATTGACCATTCACGCGCGTGCAGCGCATAACTAGCCAAGATCTTTGGCATTAGCCTCTCCATACCACTAAAGCAAAAAAGGGATATCATTGCTCCATGCAATAAGGCATTAAGGCAGTTTTGTGACCTGGTTGCACACCCCAAGGACATGACCTGTTAAGTGCCACCTACACCCCAGTTAGAGAAAACAGAAATCAGGAGGTTGAACCATTATGAAACTTTAATGAATACTCTCAGAGTGCTGCAGAGGACCCCGCACATCAAATACAGCCAGTTGTACAATTGGTTAACATTTACAGTTTGATGAACACACTGCTGATGAATGTTTGAAAGACATGGTAATTTGATGTTTAGCTAAAGTTACAAAGGCAGGACAAACAAGGATACTGAGGGAGGGAGAGAGGAGAAAATTGACAGGTGGAGTGAGAAAAAGGGAGTGCAGAGGGAGGCAAAGTGAAAAGGGAAACTCCACCATACATGAACATAAAAAGTAGTGTTTCGGTCGATACAACTAGAAAGATAACTTAGTGATAAAAAATGTATGTGGTCCTGAAAAAGTCTATTAAACCAATTTCGAAATAAAAGACATTGAATAGGTTGAATTAACAATTTGGTATCTGTCATACATTTCGAAAAAATGAGAAAACCTTTGGATAGAAGGGTATCCCTACGATAGTTTTCAACTAGTGAGATTTTCAGCCGGATTAAATATATTCAAACTGTTCTAATATTACATTGAACAAAATGAGTAAAGCAGCCTCACATAGTATTGAAATTGAAGCATTAAAGCAGAGCAAGTGAAGCGCTGATCCCAGGCCATCTTTATTTAATACCCATAAATTTAGCAGCTCACCCTATCACCTTTCTGAAGAACAAATGAGGATACTCCGTATGTGCAAGTCACGCAAGTTTACAATGTCATCATTCCTAAGTGACGTGCACTACATAGTAGCGACCACGTAGCGTTCCTGACTTTTACATCCCTAAGCATTACAGCATGTGAAGGTGTGGCAAGAAGGTGAATGTGTTTGTAGGTCCAAGGGGGCCATGACGTTTTTTGGGGAAACAGTGCTTGACAGGGATTCTACTACAAATGTTCAGTTTCTGTCCCAATAAACTGCATTTCTTATGTATGGGAATTGCGTGCTGAAGAGAAAGATTATGCTTGAAAGCACTAAACGTTTTGGAGTAAAAGTACAGAATCATGTATCTCCAAGAGAATCTGTAGAGATAATATGCAGTATGAGCTGCAGAAGTAAACGCTGCCCAAACCTAGCCCTCCCCCGCATACCCTTTGTTCTGAAGCAGGGACCACCTGTACATGGCAAAAAAGGTCAGGTTCCATTCTCATTCAGTCCAGGTTTATCCACTAGGACTGACAACACTTTCACCATTTACTATCATTAGTGATACAATAAAGATGACTCTTGGCTAAGAGTTAACTGGGCTAGGATCATCATTTTATTTCACAAAGACTATGTACCATCTGCAAAATGGCAATGACTCTGGCCTGGACCATGGCTACGGTACAGTCTTGCTTTGAGTTTCTCTGGCCCTGTGCCAGCTCATGACAGTCAAACTATGACCATGAATATGCTGAAGACATTGGCGTGCCAATAAGCAGTGAAGTTTGTCAAGTTTTCAGACATAATAGAGTCAAAAAGTCTCAGATTCTAAACAGATCATTGTTACATGTCTGCTTCTACTACGTTTATGTCAAGGTTAGACCAGAGAATAACATGGGTCCTCTACGTCAGCCTGCAGTCTGCAGTCACAGGTACATGTGTGCTCTTGGTGAAGGGATGGTGGCCTGAAAAGCTGCCCTGCACATCACTGAACTGCAATTCTTTACACTTCTTCGCGGAAAAGCTGGATACGTTCTTATTTATTTGTATAGTATTCTGCTGAGTTTTATTCAACAATGCTGTTGCTAGGTGAAAAATGTTAATCATTATTAACGTGCAAACACACATTGAAAAGGCGACTGCTACTTCACTTTCTTTTACAAAACACCACAGCCCCTTCTTCGACATGGGTAGATGGGCTTCATGTGTTCTGAACAGAGCATAAACTAAAGCTCTGTAGATGAAACTACGGCAGGCTGCAAGGGCCCGGTGACTGCACTGTGTGTACCTTTAACCTAATTTCCATGTTACTATTTGAAGAGCCAGCGTTGTTTTGCATCACATTTTTCTAGTTCCCCAACAAACAGTCTCACATAGAAACAACGCAGCGCTGACGTCCTCTCTGCCGCATGATGCAGGGAGCGACATTGCAATAACGTTGCAACGTGCGCGCTTGCCAAAGGGGCCTGCGCGATGGGGGAAGAAAAGGTGTGCGCGCGCCTTACAGGGAACATTGGATATGGCTCTGTCTCCCTCGAGTGCTGTGGCACTTCTTGTCCCCTCCATTAGAGTTGCATGGGTGGTGCTGCCTGTTGGTGGACATAGAAATGAATGTTACATATGCATGAGGGTTTGAGGTGTACTAAACTGTGCAATTTTGTGCTGGTGTGCCTTTCAGTGGCCTTCCAGGGTGCCTTTGTGAGGTGGTCATTGCATTTAGTGGCAGTGGTGGGGTTACATTGTGGTGGGGGTTATTATTCCATTGTGGGTACGTGCAGGGGTGGGTGGCTGTGCACAGTGGGGGTGATGTGGGTCTGGTAGTGAGTTGTGGGTGATGCAGGGTGGTGGATGTGGTGGTCAAAGGCTGAGTGGGGTGTGGGTCTAGGTGGGTATGGGTGGGGTGGTGCATGCATTACAGGTATAGTGTATATGGGGTAATTGTAGATGACTAACCCAAGTCCATTCATCCAGTGAGTCCAGTGAGTCCCTCTGGGTGCAGGATGGCGAGTACCTTCTCCTCCCAGTCTGTGTAGTCGGGTGGTGTTGGTGGCGGTCCTCCCCCAGTCTTCTGCACTGCGATGTGGTGCCTGGATGCCATGGCCCGGACCTTCCCCTGCAGGTCGTTCCATCTCTTGCGGCTGTCGTCCCTGGTGCGTGGATGGTGTCCCACTGTATTCACCCTGTTCACAATGGTCTGCCACTGCTCCATTTTCCGTGTGATGGGTGTGTGCTGCACCTCGGACCCGAATATTTGAGGCTCCACTTTTAGGATCTCGTCCACCATGGTCCTTAGCTCCCTTTCAGTGAAGCGTAGATTTTTGGGGGGCACATGGTGAGGGTGGTGGATGGCGTCGGGACTGGGGGCGGGGTTTGGGTGCTCTCGCTATGCGTGTCCTGTATGCTGGCATTCTCTACATGGCTCTGGTGCTCTCCGTATTCTGGTCCTGGTTTTGTTGCAAGGGATTGTGGGGGGTGTCTGGGGGTGTTTTATGGTGTTCTGGATATGTGTCAGGTATGTGGGTGCTAGGCTTAGCCAATGTGTGCACTGGTTGCTGTTGGGCCCACTTGCCGCCAATGGTCGTCCGGCCTCCACTGTCCACCGAGGTGATTTGTGCATCATTATTTGGAGGGCGGATGTGGGTGTGCTTGGTGGGGTAGGGTGGGCCAGGATTCCCGCCGACAGGGTCCTGGTGGGGAGTGGTGGTCTGGGAATTTTTGGCGGGGTTGGGTTTTTTGATCATTATATGGCGGGTTTCCATTTGGCGCGCTGGCGGGATTCTGTTCACCGCCGCCACGGCGGTCGGCAGTCTTTCCCGCCATGTTCATAATGACCGCCATTGTCTTCATTACTGAATTCGAGTGCACCACATTAGTTCACATTAATTCACACATTATGTACATGTCACATATGCATACAGGTTAAGTTGTGACGTTGGGGGTGGAACCAAAATTACCCCGCACCAGGTGCTTGATAAAAAGACGAAGGTGGGATGAACAATTTGCTAGGTCTGTGTTGTTGAATGCGCTCTTGCACTCTCTCAAAGAATTAAAACTCCCAGCTGCTCAAGAAACTGCTGAATGGTGACTTGTTAAGACATCGTTCTGGTCCCCAAGAGGTGACATTGAGGTAGACCACATTCCATGAAAGGCAACACTACGTCTCGAACCCAAAGTTCCATGCCCCATGTCTCCTAATACCCATTATCACTTAAAATGTAACAATATGTTCAGAAATGCCTGTGAGGCACCAAGGCAGGCGCTATGTATAAACAAAATCAATAAACCAATAGATAAAACTGCAAATATATACTGAATGATTTACCTAAAATCTCTCCTGCTGCCTGGGCAAAAAAATTATTCAAACAGCTATTCAGAAACGTAATTAGTAAACTGAGCCTCCTACATCGCAAAACATTTATTATTTTTATTGTTCCTAAATGTTGGCGTAATCTGCATGCCAGCCTGACCCTTTAATGTAGTAGGCTTTAGTTTCACACTCAGTTACATGTGTGAAATAAATGTGCAACGGATTCTAGGCATGAACTGCGAGCATTTTGAAATCAATCACTAGTCCATTTGTGGTCTATAAAAACTATCTCTTATGGTTGACGTCAGGACACAGCTCAGAGGTCAGCAGTTTTCAGAGTTCTCATTAACATTGACATTTATAAATATCTGTGAGGTTGAAGAATTAGTCACCCCTTACCAACAGCACATAAACCAAGCCAAATGTACCTCATGTTTTCCTCACTGATCCATTTCTAACCCACATTCATTCTCAGGGTTTACCATATTTGTTTTCAAAGAGGAGATTACATATAAACAACACAGAGGGCTCTGGCTGGAAATGGATATGTGAGTAGGATGCATAATATGCTACACAGCAGTTCAAAGATGACAATCAGAGTCCCAGTTGCATGCTGTTAACTACACTATGAGTGTGATGTAACCCCTTCGCTGCTAGGCCTTTTACTCCTCAGGTGCCAGGCCTTTATTGGCTATTTGGGGCATTTTGCACTTAGACCCTCATAACATTTTGTCCACATAAGCTACCCACGCCAAATTTGCGTCCTTTTTTCCAACATCCTAGGGATTGTAGAGGTACCCAGAGTTTGTGGGTTCCCCTGGAGGAAACCGAAGAAATTAGCCAAAATATAGTAAACATTTCGGTTTTTCCAAATAATTGGAAAAAAGGGCTGAAGTGTGTTTTTTTCCCTGAAAAGGCCATCAACAAAGGGTTTGTGGTGCTAAGATCACCATCTTCCCAGCTCACAGAAACAGGCAGGCTTGAATCAGAAAAACACATTTTTCAACAAAAGTTTGGCATTTTACTCGAACATACCCCATTTTTACTATTTTTTGTACTTTTAACCTCCTTCCAGTTAGTGACAGAAATGGGTGTGAAACCAATGCTGGATCCCGGAAAGCTAAACAATTCTGAAACTTAGACAACATTCTGAATTCAGCAAGGAGTCATTTGTGTAGATCCAACAAGGCTTTCCTACAGATAATAACAGCTAAAATAAAAAAAGAATGAAATTGAGGTGAAAATAACAGCCATTTCTCTCCACGTTTTACTCTGTACCTTTTTCCTGCGATGTCAGATTTTTTAAAGCAATATACCGTACGTCTGTGGGACTCTTCTGGTTGCGGGCATATATAGGGCTTGTGGGTTCATTGAGATCCTTAGGTACCCAGAGCCAATAAATGAGCTGTACCTTGCAATGGGTTTTCATTCAATACCGGGTATACAGCAATTCATTTGCTGAAATATAAAGAGTGAAAAATAAGTATCAAGGAAATCTTTGAATTTTCAAAATGGGCACCAGATAAGGTGCTGACCTGTTTTTTGCAAAGTGCCTAGCTGTGGATTCTGGCCTCTAGCTCAGCCGGCACCTAGGGAAACCTACAAAACCTGTGCATTTTTTAAAACTAGACACCTAGGGGAATCCACGATGGGGTGACTTATGGGGCTCTCACCAGGTTCTGTTACCCACACTCCTTTGCAAACCTCAAAATTTGGCCAAAAAAACACTTTTTCCTCACATTTCAGTGACAGAAAGTTCTCGAATCTGAGAGGAGCCACAAATGTCCTTCCACCCAGCGCTCCCCCAAATCTCCCGATAAAAATGGTACCTCACTTGTGTGGGTAGGCCTACCGCCTACGAAAGGAAATGCCCCAAAACACTATGTGGGCACATCAAAATTATCAAATACAAAACGACCTGTTTTTGCGGGGAGGGGGTGGCACCTGCGTTTTTGGTCCTGGGCTCGGCAGCTATATAGGAAAACCTACCAAACCCAAACATTTCTGAAAACTAGACACCCGAGGGAGTTCGGGGAGGTGTGATTCACATGGATCCCCCAGTGTTTTCTTACCCAGAATCCTCAGCAAACTTGAAATTTAGCTAAAAAATGAAATTTTCCCAAATTTCTGTGTGGGATCACCGCAACAGGACAAATGTCCTACCATCCAACGTTCCCCTCAGTCTCCTGATAAAAATGATACCTCACTTGTGTAGGTGGGCCAAGTGCCTGTGACAGGGAAGAGCCAAAAACATGTCGAAATTAAGGGGGAACAAAAACAGGTCCAAAAGGGCAGTTTGGAAAAAACGGTTTTCAGGCTGACAAGTGGGGCAGAATTTTTATCAGTATAGATGAGACAATGCTGGGTAGTAGGAATTTTATGGATTCCTGCAGAGTCCAGAAGGTTCCAATACAAAAGTGTGGGAAAAATGTGTGATTTCCAGCAAAGGTGGAGGTTTGCAGGGCATTATGGGTAAGAAAACGGTGCAGGGTGCATGTGAAGCACACCACCCTGGACTCACCCAGATGTTTAGTTTTCAGATGTGTCTAGGTCTTGTGGATTTTTCTACATGGCAGCGTCCCAAAGTCCAAAAGTGCAGCTCTCACCATTCCAAGCGGGACAATTTTGAGAGTTAGACTAGCTCTCATGGCCCAAATGTAAAACCAAATCACAAAATAATGGAATGTCCTCTTGCTTGCCATGGGATAAGATGTTTTAGTGTGCGGGGGGAGAGGTGAAAGACTGGTACCCCCTTCAGTTGGGGTGGGGGCATCACCATGCCCATACTGGTTGGTAGCCACCGAACCACTATTTTATTTTTTTTATTCCCTGGCATCTAGTAGGTTTTCTGCCCCCCCCCCCCCCCCCAGGGAGTGAATCGGGGGTAATTGCCACATCTGCCCACCGGTGGGAAGAACAACTTTGGCCCCATTTATTTGGGGTGAGGCTATGGTTATACTGCCACCCTCTTTTAAAAAAAAAAAAAAAAAAAAAATCTTCCCGGGTCTCTGGTGGGCTTTCTGCCTCCCCTGGGGGCAGATGGACCTTCAAAAAATAAGCCGATCTGTCCCCAAGGGGGGCAGTTATGGCTAACTGTAATGTGCCCCCATGGGGAGTGACCCTTGCCCAAGGGGCTGTCCCCCCAAACAAAACACACACATACACACACACCAATCCCAAGGGGGCAGAAATGGCCTAAAATAAATTTGCCCCACCCAGGAGAGCGACCCTTACCTAAGGGGTCACGTCCCATCTGTAAAAACAAAAAAAATAAAAATCCCTGGTGCCTAGTGGTTTCTGCCCCCCTTGGGGCAGATAGGCCTAATAAAAATAGGCCGATCTGCCCCCCTTGGCCTAAAATAAATGTGCCCCCCAGTGGAGCGACCCTTGCCTAAGGGGTCGCTCCCCTTGAGTGAAATTGTCACCAAAAAAATAAATCTCTGGTGTCTAGTGGTTTCTGCCCCACTAGGGGGCAGATTGGCCTAAAAAAAAAAATAGGCCAATTTGCCCCCAAGGGGGGCAGAAATGGCCTAAAATAAAATTGTCCCCCAGGTGGGATACCCTTGCCTAAGGGGTCGGTCTACATCTGTAAAACAATAAAAAAAAATCCCTGGTGCCTAGTGGTTTCTGCCCCCCTTGGGGGCAGATCTGCCTAACTAAAATAGACCGATTTGGGGGCAGAAATGGCCTAAATATAATTTGCCCCCCCCGAGGGGAGCACCCCCTGCCTAAGGTGTTGCTCCCCACCTCTAATAAACATAAACAAAAAAAAGAACAAAAAAAATGATACCTGGCACCTAGAGGTTTCTGCCAGTACAATGACGTAATGGTTACGTCCGTGGTGCCTCAGCGCTGCGCCACCGGACATAACCATTATGTCCTGGGCCCCCAAGTAATTAACCCTGGCATCCAAGAAGAAATCAACAGAAGGAACCATTTATTTAGGGATTTAAGACCAGCAGAGTACAGCGAAAAATCAAGATTAAATTATACTACAATCTTACATCCTACTACTCAAAACTTTATGAAACCGATCAACCTATATAAAACTCAAAATTCAGTCATGTTGAAACCCTTCTCAACAGCAGTTCCTCACTATGGAACTCTGTTTCCAAAGAAAAGACATATCAAGAAGTTTGTTTTCTTTTTCACTGAAATACAGGAAATAATCTATTTTCACTCTATTAGAGCTTTCCGCTGCATTTTTCCCTGTTTCTGTCTCTAATCTTTTCTCATCTATCTATCTCACCTAAATTCTGGCTACTCCATCACTGCTGCCAAAAATCTTTAACCCTTGCTACAGACGTATTTGTTTATTCATTGTGGAATATTTCATAATGGTTATAAATTTACTTTATGTTTTTTGTAGATGAGACTGAGGGAGGTCATGTACAGAACCACATTAAAATTAGCAGTTCTCTAGCCCAGTCTAAATCCAATTTGCCCAGACTCATTTGGAAGCAGAGGAAACACATGGTATCCCATAGTAGAACCTCAGACAGGTCAACCATAGAAAAACCTACGCTGCAGCCGTCTGCCTTAGCCCTCTGATTTTAGTTAATCAGAAAGGCCTCTCTAGGGTGAACCTTCCAATGCTCATTTTCCAATGCTTTTTTTTCCCTGTCCAGCACAGGAAAATAAAATGTCCTTCTTGTGCAGAAACAAAACTCCCTATGCATTAGAGCCATTGATTTTTTTTTCGTTGGGAAGAAATAAATTCCTTCTTTAGGTTTTACTGAAAGTGCATCAATTTTGGGGAAAACTGAAAGTGGCAAAACGTTTGCCCCGCCAACATGGTGGGGGATCTCCTCAATGGAGGTTCAGACGCAAGGGCCTCCAAAGACCTGGTGAGCAGGACGGCTGCCCATGGTAATCTCATCAACAAGCTAAGTCTCTAATGTTGTTTGGAGTGCAAATCAACAATATTCCACATACATTACACACAAAGTCACAGTGTACACATTTATACCAAACCTTGAGAAACTGAAAACATATCAAATTATTTTGTTTCAAAGCACAGGCCCTCTTGAATGAAACTTGATAATGATAGAGCCTCTTTACATCAGACTCAAATGTTTGAGTGTCAGTACAATAAGAAATGCAGGGGTTGGTTCTGCTTGGCCTCATCAGCGTCGTTGGTACTGGATGGCACGTAGCAGTCACCTACATAGAAAGGCGCATGAACATCAGCTACTTTTTTCACGACTTTCCACGCAAGGAGCCCAGAGCCATGAAATTAACTGACAATTGTCCAAAATAGGGCCCTGAAAAGGATCACCCTAACTCTAGCAAATGAGTACAGAGAGCGGGGAGGCATGGGTGGATGTAAGGAATCTGCAGCTAGATAGAGTCTCTACCAGATAATGCTTTACCAAAGGTAAGTAACATGTTCATCTGATAGAGACTTCTAGCTGCAGATTCCTTACCTGTCAAATGATACCCAAGCCATGCCATCCTGGCGGTGGCTGTGGACATGACTGTCTAGGCAGTAATGTTTGGCAAACAAGTGCAGTGATGCCCATGTTGCTGCCTGACAAATGTCCAGGACAGGAATAACGCAAGCTAATGCCTTGTTCGCAGCTTTTCCTATGGTGGGATGAGCCCTTAAGCTCTTCGGAGGCCGCTTCTTGGCTAATGCCTAGCAGATTTTCATATAGAGAACGACACAGCAGGAAATGGTTTGTTTCTGTACTGTTTGACCTTTCTTTGATCACACACATCCCTCAATCCATTGGTCGTCCTCCCGGAACTCTTTTGTGCGGTCAAGCTAGTACGACCACGCTATTTTTGGGTAAGTGGAGTCGCTCCTCTTCCTTAGAAGGATGCAAGGGAGCAAAGAAGGTTGGCAGGGTGACAGCCTTCCCCAAATGAAATGGGGTCACCACCTTAGGAAGGAAAGTGGCACGGGTGCACAGCACCACTTTGTCAGGAAACACTGTGAAATATGGAAGTTTGGAAGACAAAGCCTGCAGCTCGCTCACCCTGCGGGCACATTTTAGGGCCACGAGAAAGCTCTTTTGATAGTGAGCAGCCTGAGGGGACAATGATGAAGTTGCTCAAAAGGAGCACACATCAGAAATGTAAGAACCACGTTCACGTCCCACTGGGGCCTCATGAGGGGCAAAGGTAGGAAGCACATGCACAAGCCCTTTAAGAAATCCATTTACAATAGGGAACTTAAATAAGGAGGCTTGGTCAGGCAGCTGCAGAAAAGCAGAAAGAGCAGACAGATAGCCCTTACAAGTGCCCAGAGCAGAGCCCTTTTGAGCAACATACAGAATGAAAAGAAGAACATCAGACTTCTCTGCAAAACAGTTTACAAATTTTGGCCAACAGCAGGTGTATACCATTTTGGTGGAGGAACGCCTGGTTGCCAGAATAACATTAAAGACTTCAGAAGAAAGGTCTAAGGATGTCAACTGTCGCAGTTGACTCTCCATGCACGAAGGCGCAGAGTTGACAGGTTCAGGTGGAGGACCCTCCCCTGCTTCTGCGAAAGAAGATCCTCCCGAAGGGGCAGCCTCATCGGAGGATCAATGCTCATTTTCAGAAGCTCAGGATACCAGACTCTCAGTGCCCAGTTTAGAGCCACAAGGATAACAGGAGCCCAGTTGTTCGTAATTTTCTTGAGATCTCTGGGCAGAAGTGGCATGGGTGGAAAGACGTACAGGAGGTCTGAACTTCACTCGTGATGAAAAGCGTTGCAGAGCGTTTGCCGCCTTGGAAACTCCAAAGAGCTAACCAAGGCTCTTCCCTCTGCTAAAAGAGTTCTTGCGCCAGCTCTGAATGGAGATGCCACTCATGATCCGTTAGGCATGGACGGCTGAGTTTGTCTGCCCTGGCATTCAGAGAACCTGCCAGGTGCTGAACCACCAGTTATGCCCTGCTCTTTCAGCCATGTACAGAGATACAGGCCCTCTTGACAAATGGTCAACGTCCCCACAACACCCTACTTGTTGCAGTACCATATTGCGATGGTGTTGTCCGTGAACACCTGCACTTCATTCCCCTTGACAGAGGGCAGAAATGCTTTCAATGCAAGCCTGATCACACAGATCTCCAGCAAGTTGATGTGGAGACCTGACTCCGCCAGAGACCAGGGTCCTCTGATCTCCTCTCCCAGATGGCCGCCCCATCCCAGAAGTGATGCATCTGTCACTACTGTGAAATCTGTTTGGGGAAGGGAAAGGGGTCTGCCTTTGACCCAATCACAGTTTGTAAGCCACCACTACAGGTCTTTTGCAGTTCCCTCCAAGATCTGGACCATGTCAGAAGGATTCCCTTGATGCTGCGCCCACTGGAATGTCAAGTCCCACAGTAGAGCCCGCATATACCATCTAGTATGATTCACCAGCAGGTTGCAGGAGGCCTTGAGGCCCAGCAGCCTAAGAGTCAGTCTCACCGAAACCCAGGATAGAAGCTGAAAGATTGGTATTGTAACCTGAATATCCTGGACTCGCTGCTCGGGAGGATAAGTCTTAAAACTGCACTGTGTCCAGAACTGCTCTGATGAAAGGGAGTGCCTGAGAAAAAGTCAGGTGTGACTTTGGCACATATACAGTGAACCCTAGTTCGCAGTAGTCTGTAGGTGAGGGAGACGACAGCGTGGGGCAAGCTTACCATCAACAGCCAGTCATCAAGGTAGGGGAATATTGAAACCCCTAACCTATGCAGATGAGCTGCGACCACCGGCATCACAGTGGTGAACACCCGAGGGACGCTGGTAAGGCTAAAGGGGAGCACAGTGAATTGAAAATGCTTGTGGCCTACCTTCAACAGCAGGTAATACCGGTGGGCAGGCAAGATGGGGATGTGGGAATACGCAAGTCCAACGCTACCAGCCAGTCCATTTGGTCTAGGGCAGACAAGACCTGCGCCAAAGTGGGCATTCTGAATTTCTCCTTTTTGAGCAAGAGATTGATGGTCCGTAGGTCTAGAATAGGGCAAAGGTCCTTGTTCTTTTTGGGTATCAGAAAGTAGGGCAAATAACAACCACTGCCTACTTCTGACAATGGAGCCCTTTCTATGGCTCCCTTGGCCAAGAGAGCTGTAACTTCATCTTGAAGCAAAATCATGCGATCCTCTGCAAGCCGTTCTTGTGTTGGCGGTATAGGAGGAGAGAAACGTTGGAAAGGGAGAGGGTAGCTCTTCCAAATAATCTTCAAGACCCAGGCGTCCGATGTAATGGACTACCAGTGGAAGAGATGATGTTGAATTCTCCCTCCAACTGGGCAAATATTCTGCAGAATCAAACTAAGAAGACTTTCGGCTGCAGCTGCTGGGGGCTGGGTGGTGGACGACTTCTGGCTTCCAGACCCTCTGGGTCGGAAGGCACATCGCCCATGTCCTCACCTAGCTTGAGGAGCTTGCACAGGATGGTGGCTGGCATAGGGTTGGCACAGTGGCACGCCCCTTCGTATTCAATGAAAGGGGCGAATAGTAAACTGTGGATGGGGGGGACGGGTCGCCGAGAGGCCCAAGGACTTTGCTATAGTCCGCGCGTCCTTAAATCAATCTAGCATCAAATCTGCCTTCTCGCCAAACAAGGGAATTCCATCGAAAGGCATGTCCAAAAGAATTGCCTGGACATAACCCAAAAAGACAGATGTTCACAGCCAGGTGCGGCGCCGTAAGGCCACCATCGCCGAAACCGCTCTGCCCAGCGAGTCAGTTGTGTCCAGACCACAACAAATGGTGAACTTTGCTGCATCCCTTCCATCTTTAACTGCTTGGAAGAGGATGGCTCGGGCCTCCTCCAGGACCTGTGGCAACACTTGCGTAACCGTATTCCATAAGGTGTGAAAGAAACAGCCAATAAGCATGAAATGTTTGCTGATTTCATTGACAGGCTGGTGGAAGAAAACCTTTACTTCCAAGGTGGTCCAGCCTCTTGGATTCCCTGAGTGGGGGACCGTAAGGGAACGCGCAGTGGCAAGCTGAGGCTTGGACTACCAAGCTCTCAGGTGTAGAGTGTTGGCTGAGGAAACTAGGGTCACTAGGTGCAGGGCGATGGCGGTGGGCAATTGTCCTGTTTACAGGAGCCCCTTTGCTGGCTTGGACCAGGCTCCCAGCAGGACATAAGTAAGTGCCTCACTTAAGGGCAAAAGACGTTCAGAAGAGGAAGCCCCAGGTTGAAGGACTTCTATCAAAAAGTTAGTCTTGATATCCACAGAGGGCAGTTTGAGGCCAAGGACCTCCGCTGCCCTCTGCACCGCCAATGTACAAGAAGCTGCCTCCTCCGTAGCCACAGTAGGGGGAGAGAGCAAGCCAGAATCTGGAGATGTGTCCAGTCCACTGGCATCTCCTAGTTTCTCATACGAGTCCTATGAAGTAGGCTCTGACTGGTATTCTAAAGGGGTCTAGTGACCCCTCTCAATCTGCTCAGGTAAATGATCTGGCACTCATGGGCACCATTATGCAATGCCATACCAGCTCCGGATCATCTTAGATCAGAATAGGGCTGTCACCGCCGGTGAGCGCCGGGTGCAGGAGAAGGTTGAATTGGTACAACTGGTGCTGATCCAGAATCGGACCCATGAGACCCCCTCGAAAACGAGGCTGAAGCAATCGGCGCTGAACATGATGAGGCCTCCTCTGACCCCACGGTGCCCGAAGGCGCCCTGGGGGAGGTCGGCCCGCTCAAATACACAGCACATGGCCTCCTAAAAGTCTTTGACTTGAGCGGGGGGGTCACTCTGGCTCTTGGAAATGGAGGGAGGTGCAGAATCGGACCTGGCAATGACTCTGAAGACGTTCCCAACTTGTTGTGCCGTCTGGCGGACGATGTGAAGTTGAAGTCCGCTTGGACTTCTTTTGTGCCTCTTCCGAGAGTGTTCAGAGGACCTCCAATGGGAGGAAGAGGACTTGGGGCTCCTGGAAAGGTCCTGCAACCTTCTCCTCGATCGGGAACATGACCTCCGAGGAGTCACGCTTGCCGGTGTCGACGGGCGGTCCGCAAGCAACATTAGGGACCGCTCCTTCAAACCCTTCGTGCCATCGCCAGATAGTCCAAGCACAACTTCGAATCGTGGTAGCACTTGAGACAACAAAGGCAGACAAGGTGAGGGTCTGTAAGTGACATGGCGTGGTGACTGGCGCCATACGGATTTAATCCTAACTTTCTGGACGACATCCTCAGCACACTTTGGAAAAAATATCTGACAAAATGTTTCCCAAAAAAAAACTGTCAAAAAACAACAGCAGATTAGTTCTCTCTGGATCAGCCCTAACTATCAGCGTGGAAAGAAAAGAACTGACATCCACGCGCCAGGGTGGTGCCTATATAGGTGACTGTGACATCACATATGGCGCTGATGACACCATATATAACTGAATTAAGCCACTCTGTGCGTGCAGGGGTCCTACTCAAGCAAAAGTGTCCAGATCCAGTCTGACACTTAGGGAAAGTCAAAGGTAAGGAACCTGCAATTAGAAGTCTCTATCAGATGGCCACCGGTTAACATCAAGACACGATTTTCATTTTTGACCTACTAATAAATTCAGCACTCTTTTTGGGGTTATAATAGTACCTGCTTTTAATCAGATAACAAAATTGGGAAATATGTGGCAGCCGGTTGTATGACAGAACAACACATCATTACCACACATGCGTTTGCAATGCCGTCATTAGAAAGCATGTGTCTTTACCATGCATGCCTTTACAATGAAACCTTTCACCACACAACTGCCTTTACCATGAAAAATTTGTCGTAAAGGCATGCTCGGAAAAGGCATGTGTGTGGTAAAGATTTAAGTGGTAAGTATAATCCCTAAAATAAATAAATATGTGTCTATATATATATATATATATATATATATATATATATATATATATATATATATATATATATATATATATGTATGTATGTATTAACTACTAGAAATCACTAGTAGGTAGTTATAGTTAGGACTTTGTTTTTTTTATTTTTTGGCTTGGCTGTATCTTTGGCGCCATTTGACAAATCTTCACAAAATTGTCAAAAAAAGTGTACCCAAGAGTTTTGTTGTGCGTGGAAAGTTTTGGAGTGATCCGTCAAGCTGGGGGCCGAGAAAAAGGGGGAGGGTTAAAAAAAAGTGCTGGACGGAATTACACCAAACTTGGTAGGAAGGTAGCTCTTGGTCCATAAAGAGTGCTTTTCTTATTTGGTGGTAATCTGTTCAGTAGTTTTTGAAATATTAAAAGAAAACCAAATTTAAATATCTATAGGTGCAGATCCTCCTCGGATCATCCTAGGATCCTTCGCGAATCCGGGGGAAGACCCTGATTGGCTGGCTGCAACCTGACAGAAAAGTTGCCGCTGCTATTTTGTTTCTTTAAAGGGCTGGCGGGTGGGGAAAAAACTGTGTAAAAACATATAAGGGGTCAGGATACAGGTATCCTGACCACATAGGACAGATGAAAGAGTCTCCTAGAGACCCCTCTTGTGCAAAAACGTGCCCAATTTATTTGATTTATTTTTAGCCGATCTGCAGATCCTCGGATCCTCCTGGAATCCTCGTAGGATCCAGGAAAAAATAAAGGCCCTGATTGGCTGGCTGCACCGTGACAGAAAAGTTGCAGCCACCATTTTTTTTCTCACATGGGCTGGGGGATGGGAAACATGGGCCCTAGGGGGCTGGCTGCAGGGCCTGGCCGACAAAGGCGGAGCGCGGTGGTGGTTGGATTAAAGTAAACTAATTAAAATTACTTAACAGTAAAAAAATAAAACAACCATTCACTTAAAAAATACAAAGGTTATAGTTAGGTTCTGAATTTACTCGCACAAAACCACAGAAGTTCAGCAGTTACAGTTAGAGGTATTTCAAGTAACTATAACTTGTGCCCTAAGGTAACTATAACTTGCACCTTTGCCATGCACTGCTAACTATCCCATATATTATATCACTCATTACATCATCTATGATATCAATGAAAATAAGACTGCAGTATTTGTAGTAAAGTTATTTATGAGAAAACTGTGCATGGCCGGGGCATGAGTCACAGTTACCTTAGGGCACGAGTTATAGTTACTTGAAATAACTAACTATAAAGCTAAATTTCTATGGTTTTGTGTGAGTAAATTCAGCACCTAACTATATTATCCCCATAACTCTTTGGTCTCTTAAGTGAATATATATATATATATATATATATATATACATACATATATATACACACACATACACACACGCAGATGCATGCATGTATATATGTGTGTAAATACCCTTGCCAACCAAAAATCTAAACCCACCCTAAAACCTCAAAAAGGCTCTTACCTCCCAAAAACCCATATCCCCATACACACCCTACATCCTAAAAACCTTTACCACCCAAAAACCCAGACCCACCCTAATATCTAAAAATGCCCTTGCCACTCAAAAATCCATACCCACCCTAAAACCCAAAAATGCCCTTGCCACCCAAAAAAACCATACTCCCATACCCAACGTGAACCCTAAACACCATATCACCCAAAAACCCATACTCACCCACCATAAACCCTAAAAATACCCATGCCATCCAAAAACCCAGACCCACCCTAAACCATAAAAATACCCCTCCCACCCAAAAATCAACATCCACCTTAAAACCTAAAAACAACCCTTGACACCCAAATCCCATATCTACCTAAACCCTAAAGACCCCTTACCACCCAAAAATCCATACCCATCCTAATTCCTAAAAGCAACCGTTCCATGCCTAAACCCATATGCACTGAAAAAACCCAAAGGAAATAGAATTTTTTTTAAAACATGGAAATTGACTTAAAAAACAAATGTTTCAGGGATATTTTTAGTTAGGCTCACATTTTAAACATAGAAAACCATAGAAATTCACCTGTTATAGTCAGGGTTATTTCAAGTAACTATAACCTGTGCCCCACCTTACACAGTTTTTTCGTAAAAATGTTTACTGCAAGTATTACAGTGATGTTACCAAACATGTCATGAGTACGAAATCTGTGAGGTAATTAGCAGTGCATGACGAGGGGGCGAGTTACAGTTACCTTAGGGAACTAATTTTAGTTACTTGAGATCAAGGACCAATGTAACTCGTAGACACAAAGGAAGAGCCAGCACTCTGGAATGAAACCTCTGTAACAGATTTAATGATCTGGCTGACACGTTTCGACCAGGAGGTCTTTGTCAAAGCAATTCAATACATATCAGTGCCCAAACCGTTTAAAAAAGACATAGGGCCTGATTATGAGTATGTCGGTCCTCAGATCGCCACACTCGCAGTTGCTGTCAGACCACCACAGTTGTGGCGGTCCGACCTCCACATTTTGAGGTTGTCAGGCAACCCCACCGACCTGCTGCCGTCTCCGTCGGGATCTCCAATCCTGAATGGCTGACGGTGGGCGAGGTCGGAATCAGCCAGAACGGCGCTGAAGTCAGCACCACCCTGCTGATTATGACCTAGTTCTCTGCCAACCTTTTCATGGTGGTTTCACTGCCATGAAAAGGCTGGCAGAGAATAGGTGCAGGGGGCCACTGGGGGTGCCCCTGCACTGCCTGTGCACTTGGAGGGTGAGTGGCAGTTTATATACCGATTCCCTTGCCACATGGATGACGTATCTGATAATCTAATATCTATTCAAAGCACAGGTCCAGCAAACATCAACAGCAAGCTCAGAACCTTGCATTAAAATTGGAGGCTAGGAAAAACCCTCCCAGAACCATCAATCGTGCCATGAAACGAGCACGCAACAACAACAGCGAGGCTCTTTTGGACACCCCTCCCCAAAAAAATAAAGAGGAAAGACCCATCTGTATTAAGACATTAAATGTAGCCTCTAATTAGATGAACAAGATTATCAACAAGCATTGGTGCATTTTGAATAGCGACCGTTTGGACCTTCCCAAACCTATGTTTTCCCATAGACGAGGCAAAAGTATAAAAGACATGCTAGTGCACAGCCGGCCACGCCCACCTAAGAGAAGGTTGGACACCACCAACCTCCTACAACAACCCACAGGACACTACCCATGTGGCAATTGCAGTGTGTGCCATGTGACAAACGCAACCACTTTCAATGACAATACCACATGGGAAATCAAGGATTTCACCAACTACAACACCCATAGAGTAGTCTATATGATTACATGCCCATGCGATCTACATTACATAGGAATGACTACCCGTAAAGCAAAAATTTGCATTGGTGAACATCGTAGCTATTTGAGATGTGGCCGTGCCACCACAAAAATGTCCTCTCACTACATTAGTAGAGCACACATAGTAGATGATTACCAATGGGTCATCCTTGCACATCACAAGGAGGCTAGGAGTGAATCCTTCCTACTCGAAAGAGAACACTGGGTTTTTAAATTATGCACCCATCAAAATGACTTTAACGAAAACATCCCCTGGGGCCAGCTAACGCAACACTAACGACTGGTTCCCCTTCACGAGCGTGACACCGACACATCCAGCAGGTCACCATCTACATGTTAATACATGTCTCATGAGTCCTTTTAAGCCAACTGTCACCATTTATGAATTCAACAAATAATTTTCTTTCTTCAGCTCTGACATATTAGAGCTACTCATCCTCTTTATTTTATCATCTTTTTCTTTCCCTTCCCCCTCCCTCTTTTCCTTCCCTCGCTCTCCTCCACCTTTTCCCTCTTCCCCATCCCCCTTTTTTGTACCCTAGTGCCCGTACTTTATTTTTTCAGGCACCCAAGTGACACCCATGATCTGGGGCCCTCGCAGCCCTCTGTGTGGACACCGATGACTGCCATTTTGAAAGGTCATCAGTCTCGTGCCAGGCGCGCCCAGGAGTTGGGACACGTCAGCAGCTTCCCTCATAAATACCGGATCCCAACTGGGACCAAGGTGTTTTCGGACCTTGGTGAGGTGAGAATTAGGCTGCAAGCGGGGGTGTTGCTTTGATGAAGTAAGTGCGCACAATGCCTCCGTCCATCTACAACGATGGCGACGCGCTTGGTGAGTCTAACTTTGCTGCATATATATTTTTCAGTGTGTGACTACAAGCACACACCTGTCCCAGAGGATCTAAGAGGCGAATAGTGTAGACACTAGAGGTAGGTCAGGCATGCACCACATGTGTTTTCTTAGAGGTACCTCACGTGTTGAAGTGTGTTGTAGTGCTTTTCTATACATAGAATGTCTCGTATTTGTTTTTCTATGTGGATTACAAGTGCCATTGGGCAGGGTGATGGTGGCAATAGCACCACACCCCTGAAAGTGCAATTAGCAACTTTTATTCTTTCATCCTTCCACAGGTTTGTCCAGCAGAACATCGATACCAATGGGCACTTTTTCATTTTAGTTGTATATATTAAACCACACCACAGAGCATGTAATAATAGTGCTTTCATTAGTGGTAGTTGTACAAGGAGTGACACTAGGGAGTTCATCTTGGTCCTGATGAGGCGTCTATGGGTAGACTACGAAACATGTAGACCACTTAGGAGGTAAGGTACATAACATACCGCCCCTCCAGCACCCCTTTTTAACCATACCACCCCTGTGAGACATATTAAATTAGTAATACCATCCAGGGGGTGGTATTTTTAACTCACCAAGACCCCACCACTCCTATCCCTTTTAGCATTCACATTGTTGAAACCATCAGTGCTCCCACGTATTTTGTTGGTCGCAGCACGCCTCGTTCTGTGGCAGAACGGGAGGAAACCCATTGATGAAGCATGCCACCAAGTGGTAAACCTGGTGGGTGAGGGTTTTTCATACAAAAAACGTTTTCTCTCCCTGTGGAAATCCCTTCGGACTGGCCCTTTTTGTACAATTACCAAAGTTCTAAGGAGGATAGACCCAGTCCCATCAAACCCTCCTTCTCCCGCTTTTTGTTAGCATTTCAAGAAATGTACATTGTCATGTCTGCAGTCAGATACAACATCAGCGTGGTTGCAGCCATTTAAACACCAGCATACTTCATGAGCATGGAGCATGCTATATGCAATTGTAAATATCTGTGCCCCACAATGCACTAACCCATATAAAGTAGCAGCGGTCATTGCCATGTCAGGGGATCATGTAAAGGCAGTGTGTGCATCTCATATACCATGTTTAGTTGTCTAATTGATATATCACTTGTTGCATCACATACACCAACTGTGTGCTCCACTTCTCCTACAGGTAACCTTGCTATCCCCAACACGGAGAGGATACCAGAGACAGACATTACCCCTCTGGATGAAGGCTCCAGTGAGGATAACAGCCCTGGATGTCTGGACACTAAGGACGAAACTGGCCTATCAGGGACACCTGGTCAGTCAACAACTGTTGGCCTCATCCTGCCCACGACGACTCCTCCCAGCCCGGTTGCAACCACATCACAAGCAACCATTCACCCCCAAACCTGTGTCCCAAGGACAGTCTCTTCCATTGTGTGTCCCCCCAGTAGAGGTACCCGAGTCTCCTCATTTCACCCCTGACACTGATGGTCCTGCCACCAGTGGAAGTGGGCACACTGTGCCACGGGGAACAGGTATGTGGGGGTAGGGTTCATGGGAGCGATGGTGTGGGCTAGAGGATGGGGGCTCCAAGGGACACATCTGACCAGGAGACTACCTTCCAAGTCTTGGGAGCCTACCAAAACTCCCAAGGCATGATGGGCCAGGTACTGACCAAGATGGGGGAGATCAGACAGCTGCAGAGGGACAACTACCAGCAAGCTATGCAGCAGTGGCAGGCATCAAATGCTATCTCGGCTTCGATTGCTGGGGTGCTGAGGGACATTAATACTACCCAGAGTAGCTTTGGCACCCAACATCAGGCTAAGACCAAACCCACTGCTAGGAAGTGAACCTCTTCTGATTGGTTCCCCTTGTGCGTGACTGATACACCTTGTTGACTGTTCTGACACCTAACTCCCTTTTCCTATGGTGCGAGGACAACTGACTTGTGTTTCCAAATGGTGAAGTAGCTACCGTGATGATTTCATCCACTATGACTGAACCGTTCACTGTTATTTTCATTTCATTCTTGTTTTTCAATTCACTCATTTTGTTGTTCACTCCCCAATAAATACCACTTAATCACAGAGCCTGTGTTAGTGTGATGTATCAACCATATACAACTGACATGTATGAAAACCATTGTACCAAAATGTTCCTCTCCAGTGGTATACATTTATAATGGTCATCACACATGTCCTGGACAACCAGGATACACATTGCATTGGTATTCTAATATACACATGACACACGTTACCTGTATTGTAAATCTCCGCATATTTATTAGGACAATGGCAATCAGCACATTGTGAAGTTATTCTGTGGACTTCAGTGTTTCAGCATAGGTGTCATACACTGTCAAACCACAGAATACAGATGTTAGGGGCATGTCAGTCTATCACCATCCCAGGAGGCAGACAAATTGGTTCAATGTATCATCAGCTGAAGCGTTATTACATACCCATATCTCATCCTCCCAAATCACCATATCCCATCAAACAGACAGTGGTCAGTACTAAGCTCCCCAGTCATATAACCTTCCACTTACCATGGTCAGGTATCTGTAGGTTTGCCACTCACCTATGTCAGTCTTCGGACATATGCACACTGGCCTGCAATGAGAAAACACACTGACAGCTAAGCAAGTTAGGTCACATACAACACAAACCATAATGATGGTAGAGGGTCTGGATAGCACATTGTGACGTGTCAGACACAAATGGACACACGCATGCCACCATTTGAGCCACCTCCAATACAAAACAGGTCTAGTTTGTGGAAAAGGACAATTCCAAACCACTATCCTGACAGTCTGGGCATAGAATTCAAACACCACAAATCTGATGCAAAACAGTAGCTGGTCTAATCCATGTCCACTGCTCATGTCAGTCTGCAAATCCCTGTCTGACAATGCCAAATGATTTTGAGCCAAACAGCCACTCTGCAAATCTTTGATTGACAAAGATAAGGTATAGGCCAGACTGCAACACAAACATCACATTGTCTATGCATAACTACAAAAGTTATTTTGATTGTGCATTAGCTGAACAATAGAACATGCACATTACAGTCCTGCACACAACTCGAAGGAACATCCAGCATGCAAATCTGAGTTGGGAGCTTTGGAGCCACTTAACACCATAATGATGTCAAGAAGCACATTCCACGGCATGCATTACCTCAACAATGCCCCATGGAATCTCATTAGTAACATCACATCATATACCTTGAGTCCGTTGAAGTACTGATTGATGACATCTGCCCTGATGTCTCCAGCTTCACCCTCATCATGCACATCCTCACTTGGCATAGCTGCATTTCCAACCACAGGATCTGCAGGCTCCCGCTCATCTGGTATGAATGATATCTGACATCTCAGGGCAAGGTTGTGGAGCACGCAGCAGGCAACAATTATTTGACATACCTTGTAGGGTGAGTAGAGGAGGGCTCCTCTAGATTGGTCTATGCAGCAAAATCTTGCCTTCAGGAACCCAAAAGTCCGCTCCATGACACGCCTTGTACATCCATGGCCACACTGAAGTGGACTTCCCATGGCATGGTTGTGTACCTCACTGAGGTCAATAACCAAGGACTATTTGGGTATCCAGAGTCCCCTGTAAGGTATGGTTACAACAATCCAAACTTTAATCTTGGACATCCACATATATGGTAGCAGGAACAAAAGGGACAGACAAACATGAAATACATGACTTACAAACCATTCAGGCCCTCTCTGTGTATAGTCATGTCATCAGCAGTGGGATATTGCTGTTTCGCATGATGAAGCAATCATAGACTGATTGTGGATACCTTGCACAAACTTGTGAAATGTAGAGGTCAGCCAAACAGACCACTTGGACGTTAATGGAGTGGAAGTTTTTCCTGTTTCTGTGTACCTGTTTACTTGCACAGGAGGGAACCAAGGCTACATGGGTGCCATCAATGGCTCCAACCACATGTGGAATGTGTCCCAAAGCATAGAAATTAGCCTTCACGTGGGCCAGAGCCTCACGCGGGAGGAATCTAATGTAGCTGTCCAGGTGTTTTAACAATGCAGACAGTACAGCCTTCAAAACCAGACTGAACATGGGCTGCGACATCCCTGCAGTATGGGCCACTGTATTCTGAAAGGACCCAGTTGCCAGGAAGTGCAGCACTGACATGACTTGAATGATGGGAGGTATGCTATTTCGACTGTGAATGGTAGGCATCAGATCTGGCACCAACTGATGACATAGATCCATAACTGTATGCCTATCCAGGCAATATATTTGGATTACATGTTGCGCCCCTGTGTTGTCTGCAGGTCTGCTAGCAGACAGGACACTGGAGGGTGTCTTGCGCTACTCAAGCCTGGGTAACTATGTGGAAAAATACCAGAATGAATGTGAATGACTCAACCCATCCATCATAAGCATGATCACAACAACGTCACACACATATCAAAATCATGTCACATGAAACAGTCAATACGTGATATTCTGCACATAACTGACAAAAAGATGGATGCACAGTTCCGCGGATAGTGTTGTTCCTCTCTACCAATTCAGGGAGGAATCAGTGGGTCCCTGTGAGTGATCAAAATTAGGAACAAGAGCCCTCACATCTTTTGATGACATGCTTCATCACTGGGCTTTGCTCCTTGTCTGGCCGGCATTGCAATGCCTGACAGGCCCCTCAAGGGGGCTCTTTGCTGGACATCTTTTAGAAATCTTTGCCAGTAGTGAATGCAATTATGTGGGATGGTTGAAACTAAACTGTTAAAATTGACTAGGGGAAACCAAATGATTGATCCTTATTGAAAAATGTGCACCCCTGTCAAGGTTAAAACCAAACCAGGTGAGGGAAAAGTAAGAATAATGACTATATTTCCCTACTCATATATTGTGTTGTGTGTCAAAATACCCTATTCTCTAGGGACTGGCTCACAGAGGACAGTGTTGGTAATCCCTACTCTCCATATCATTAAAAGGTCAACATGTTTTTCGCTGTGCTTGTCATAGGTATCTAAGTGAGATTCATCAGGACCTAGAAAAAAAGACATGCCTAATCCTCACTGTCATGTTAGACTATGTGGTGTTTGGATGATATACGTTATAGAACAGGAACCTAGAAACAGAAATTAAAAAAAACTAATTGATCACACAATAGTATGATATCACACTGTGCAGTTAGATGAGTGCCAGTGGAAATCAGGCAAAATAGTGGAACCATCTAGTAGTGCTCTCAAGAAGTGCGAGATGTATGACTATTCACAAGTTACTCAAATAGCATAATGTTATATTAAAGTGATCTCTTACCCTCCTCAAAATAAAGGATGGGCCCAATAGGGATAACGATGGGCATACGTGGTCCAACAAATGTATTAATCTGTGTATATTGAATAACAAGACACCGTCGTGTATCTAAATAGTTTAGGACACCTGCAAAGAATCTAAGTAAACAGTTGGTAAATATCAGACGTCATAAACTTAAATACAGCAATCCTCTACTCAACTGAGAGATAAGTTATCTCAGGCAGATGAACAATGTAATTTTGCAATGTCCCGAAAGGATTGACAGCTCCCACCAAGCAATGTGATAGTATACATTATTGTATTGCAAGGTTATTGCTGCTGCCAAAAGGGGACGGTAATCTTTGTGATAGGTGATAGTATAGGAAACAGTTATCAATCAGAAAAGTGGGATAAGCAATGGGTTACAATAAACCTCCTTGTGAAGTTTCTTGACAGCCCCCACCAAGGGGACGATGCGGAAATGCAATCGCAAAACTTGTTGCAATGTCGATCTGCTTTAAAACAGCCGGCCGCTACTGTTAAGGAGTAGTCAGCGGTGGTAATATGAACACAAACAAAGCCTTCAAAAAGAGAGAAGGGTCCTGACGGATGACTTCCTGTAGAGAATGCCGTATTACAAGGGCTGTGGGAACTAAAACCAGAGGACCTGGACCCCAGTCCTCCTACTAACCAAAATACTGTATAAAGAGATGGCAAGCTCCCACAAAAAAAGGTTTCTTCTACTTTATGACATTGAATGTGCAATACATGACAAGAGTCCAGTTCAACAGTTTTTAATTATGGGGTGTGACACATAATTAAAAACTGCTGAACTGGACTCTTGTCATGTATTGCACATTCAATGTCAAAGTAGAAGAAACCTTTTTTGTGGGAGCTTACCATCTCTTTATACACAAACAAAGCCGCCTGGCCTGCGGTCTGTGAAAAAATTGAAATGGTACTGGCAGAACACCCTGCTCGCAATAGCCTGGGACCCCCTCTTGTTGAGTGGATCACCTGGACATGGGCTGTGGTCGTCGGGTGCACAGGGGTCAAGACTCACGCATCCGTGAGGTGGAAGTCCTTAGTTGTTAGTTTCTTGAGACAGGGCCGCTGTCCTCGGGAGTTCGTGGTCCTTTTGGGGGCTGGGCAGTCCTCTGGAGCTGGACAGAAGTCGCTGGTTCCACTGGATGCGTCTCTAGTACTTTGCAGGTTCTTTGAAGCAGGAGACAGGCTGCTAGGGCTGGGGTCAAAGCAGTTGTCGTCTTCCTTCTCTGCTGGGGGTTTCAGCTTAGTAGACCTCCTTCTTCTTGTAGGATGCTAGGAATCTGGTGAGCTGGGTTCAGGGAGGTCCTTAAATCCTACATTTAGGAGCCTGTTAGGGGTCAGAGGTCAGTAGCCAATGGCTACTGTCCCTGAGGGCGGCTCCTTGTGCCCAATCCTTTTGGTGAGGGTGGCACATTCCTATCTCTATTGGTCCCTGTCCTCCGATCCAAGATGGAGGATTCTGCAGGGAGGGGGTCACCTCAGCTCTGGACACCATAGGGGTGGTCCTGGCTGGAGTGGTCACTCCTCCCTGTTTTCCCTAATTTTCCCGCCGGACTTACGCCAAAAGTGGGGCTTTGTTCGGGGAGCAGGCATCTCCACCAGCTGGAGTATCCTGGGGCACTGTAACTCGAGGTTTGAGCCTTTGAGGCTCACCGCCAGGCTTTACAATTCCTGCAGGGGGAGGTGTGAAGCACCTCCACCCAGGACAGGCTTTGTTTCTGGCTACCAAGTGCACAAAGGCACTCACCCCATGTGGTCAGAAACTTGTCTGAAAGTGGCAGGCTGGCACAGACCGGTCAGTCCTGCACTAGCAGTTCGGCTAACATACAGGGCCTCTATGTGCATTTTTCAATAACTCCCACACTGGCATCAGTGTGGGTTTATTGTGCTGAGAAGTTTGATACCAAACTTCTAAGTATTCAGTGTAGCCATTATGGTGCTGTGGAGTTCGTAATGACAAACTCCCAGACCATATACTCAGTATGGCTACCATGCACTTACAATGTTTAAGAATTGACTTAGACACTGCAGGGGCATATGCCCTCACCTGCGGTATTGTGCTCCCTGCCTTAGGGCTGCAAGGCCTGCTAGAGTGGTGACTTACCTATGCCACAGGCAGTGGTTGGTGGGCATGGCACTCTGAGTGGAGTGCCATGTCGACTTTGTCTTCTCTCCCCACTAGCACACACAAGTTGCCAGGCAGTGTGCATGTACTGAGTGAGGGGTCCCTTAGGGAGACATAATACATGCTGCAGTCCTTAGGGACCTTCCCTGGCCACAGGGCCCTTGGTACCAGGGGTAGGTACCTTTTACAAGGGACTTAACTGTGTGTCATGGCTGTGCCCATTGTGGAAACAAAGGTACAGTTTTAGGAAAAGAACACTGGTGCTGGGGTCTGGTTAGCAGGGTCCCAGCACACTTCCAAACAAAGCTGGCATCTCCATGCCAACAGTGGCATTTTCCTACAGTATATATATATATATATATATATATAAAAATTAAATCTTTACTAAATACTATAAAGAGCGGCACTCGAATAACAGTGAGCATTACTTATAATTAACTTATTTTTTTTAATTAATGATGATTTGTTTACTTTTTCTTTTTTTGTATGCAGTGTCCTGAACATTATTACATATTATCACATTTTATGATTGAGATTTGTGAAGTTCTGGTGTATATTAATAGGATTCTATTATGCTCCCCTCTTTGATGCACTGTCCAGTACAGGATATTAATAGTTCAGCTCACTTGCAGAGAGAGAATTCTTTGAATTAATGTATTACTGATGTTTGTTATAGAATATTGTGCAATTAAGCTATAGGTTGTTGACATGTATTGGTATACGACTGAGTACTGTTTATTATTGCTGCATGTTTGTTTCAGAACTGGGAAGTCACATTTGCCTGATAAGTATGTGTTTATGTTTATTATTTCTGTATTCACAAGTTATTTAAGCACACCAAAAAATTGTGTCACGTATTGTGACGAAACACGTTGATGCACTTCAGATTTGCCTAATAAAACTGGGATACACACAGCTGTTTGAGTACCGCTCTTTAATGTATTTGGTGAAGATTTAAAGCTTCACCATTACTACTGCACCCCTGGCATTCGAGTAGTAGACTGGCAACCGCTTCGGCTACCGCTAATTGTGTCCGGCTGCATTCTTTTAAACATACAAAACCATAGAAATTCACCAGTTATAGTCAGAGTTACCTCAAGTAACTACAACTCATGCCATAAGGTAACTAGTACTCACACCCTCGCCAGGCACTGCTAATTAACCCACAAATTACAGCATTCATGACATCTTTGATAACATCATTGATAATATCGATGTAATATTAGCAGTAACATTTTTGTTGAAAAATTGTGCATGGCAGGGGCACGAGTTATGGTTAGTTAGTTATAGGGTAAGGGACTTACTATAACCGGTGCTTTCTATGGTTTTGTACGTTTAAATGTGAGCCTAACCATAACGTCTCTGGAACCTTTGTTTTTTCAAGTGAATATATGTGTATATATATATATATATATATATATATATATACACATATATATAGACATCAAACAGGCTCCACTTCAGAGCCTCCCGGAGCACTCTTGGAATTTACAGCCACATTAATTTCATCTCCCCAGCATGACCCGTTTCGGCAACCTGCCTTTCTCAAATGCCAGTAGTGAAAAGGACATTTAAACACAGGTGCTTAAATACGTTTTTTTCATTGCTCTTTAATCATGGTACTTGTAAGTGAAAAGGGACTTGCGTTCCCCATTGAAAATCTAGCTAAGAGCGCCGCCATCATGTTATGTCTTAGAAGTTGTTTACATAGTCCCAGTCATGATTTTACTCCAGTGGATTATAATACCAAAGTGGTTTCTGGGCACATTCCTTCAACTTTTATATCCGGTGCACTCTCAGTTTAAACACTGTTGTTACATATCGTGTCTTTCAAAGCATGTCAAGCCCTGCCAACTCGGAAATATATGCTTGCTGTTAATTCAGGACATGACTACATGGATTAGCGTAAATTACTTAACAAACGCTTTCAAGCATGGAGTAACATTATGGGCAAAAATACGGCTTGATGAAAAGGAATAGCACATTTATTTATGAAGGGACATTGACATGCTTTGAAAGACACGATATTTAACAACAGTGCTTAAACTGAGAGTGCACCGGATATAAAAGTTGAAGGAATGTAAATTCCAAGAGTGCTCCGGGAGGCTCTGAAGTGGAGCCTGTTTGATGTCTGTATTTCACGTGCTTGCTGCTTGCACGAAGGAGGCACCCATCTGAAAGTGTTCGGTAACATTAGCAGCTTTTGTGGAATGATACACATATATATATATATATATATATACATATTTATAAAAGGTATATTCGCCCTCAAATGGAGCTACTGATATCAGATGTTCAAAGCACAAAATGTCTATGTGTAGTCAAGCGTATTGCAATGAAGGCTTTTATCAGGACCTGGTTTATTCATACTCCTTTGCTCCATTGCAACTTTGCATCAGATTCCTAAAATTTGTTCTCTGGGTAGGCCTGGCATGGCTTGACGTAGTATACAGTCCTGGAACAAACTAATCTATTTTAGACATGGAAGTTGCATCTACCTAGGTCTGCTTTAAAAGTATAAGGACATTACTCTGACCTCAGTGTCAGGTAAACCAAGCTAGTTTGATTCACATAGCCTGTACATTGGGATAAATGTCACTCCTCCATGTATTTTTGATTATGTCAACCGGGGGGAAACGACACGTTATATCCCTTATAATGTATCATCTTATGCTATAACTTCTGAATATGTATAAAATACCAATTAAAAGGGGTTAAAAATGGAAGTTATATGAGCATTGATAGGTGATAAGGAAACACCTGGGAAACGTAGCTGCAAGGGAAGTGCTACGGGCGTTCATTAAGTTACTAGCAAAACTTAACAAAGCAATGCATCTGTTCTTTTCATACTGTCCCCTGTCTCTAACACAAACCATAAAAGTCTTGCAAAGGTTGCTGCCAGCAAACGTCTTCCCTGCAGAAATCTCAGGCGATAATTAAGGTCTCAAGCTGAGTACAGGATAAGGGTTCCATTGGTAGCCATAGGAAGTTCCTACCTAATTATCATGATTTTATTAGACAGATTAATGTACTATTTTTAAAATAATGCCCTGCCATTGCGTATCACTTCCTTAACTAATCTATGAATCATATAGTAGGTTATCATGGACATGGAAGCCAGTAAAAGTAAAACTAATAAATACTGGTGTTGCTCTATGATAATGAGTGATATGCAAGAATAGAACTCGAGAAATGTTATTTAACTGCACAGGCCCAGATTGCTTCATTTTCATTTGCCTTGAGTCCTAACAGTTAAGCTCAGTGACTGAAAAGGATTTAGCATCCACTTCAAGTTTGAAATCTATAATGATAGGTAATCTAAGTTAACACCCATCTGAATTCAGTACCGTAATTTGCATAGAATTTAGGCCTGGAAAAGAATGGCTATGCAAAACAAATTACGAATTTAAATCACAAATGAAGAGGGTTTTAAAGAGATTAGCACATTTCTGTATTGATGTAATAATGCTGATTTGTTTCGCAAAGCCACTTTCTTTACCCTAGAGAAGTCTAGGGAGGCAGTGGTAATCTCACCACTAGAAAAGACAAAAAACGCACTTACCAAAATGTTTACAGATACCTGATGGTTGTAAGTTCTCCAAACTGGTGTAAAACCTTATTAAACTAAACTGAAAAGGCAGACTAGCCTTAAATATTTATGATGAAGTACTAGTGTCTTCTTAAACAGCGTTGGCTCACTCCAGAGAACTTAAATACGTACAGCATTCCTATTATACTCCTCAGGTGCAACTCGAAATATGCTGGGACACTGCTGAGAGTTATACCGAAAACAGCTATTGTGTTAATTTCTCCTTCGGTCATACTGAAAAAAAAAAATTGAACCTATTGAAGAAATTATATATTTAAATCTCTTTCGGACCTAACTAATTGGAGTCTGTTGATGAATTAAATGATTACAAAGAGAGTCAGGGAGCTTGTCAATTTGGTTTTATGACTGTCCAAATATATCAGGGATTGTGTAGGAACTCAATCAAAAACAAAATAAACCATTTGTGTAGTCATTGTTCGATCTGCTAAACCCAAACGTTTAGGGAAAATGTGCAGATAATACATACTGAAGGCAGATGATCACATGCAAAACATATACTGAGGGCAGATGAACAAGTCCAAAACAATCACTTTACTGGCCATCAATGTGCAAGGGAATGTAAAACAATAATGTAAGCAAGATAAACTATAACCAAGGTTGAACTGTAAGTGTGGATAGGCATTACTGAGGGTTCTAGGTGCAAAAACATGTACTTCGGACACAAGTATATGAATAACTAACCACTTCTTCAGATATGAAACCCTGTTCCTCTGTTTGTGATTGTACGCTATATCACATCATCCATGTATTTGATTTTTTAATTTGTTAGCATTTTAAGAATAAATATGCAGAACATAAGGACTATTTGACTGTTACTTGTTATGAAACTCGATAATCAATCAGACAATAAAAAAGAACTATAGTGGAGTCAGAGACTCAATACTTTTAGGTCTGTGCTTCAAGCATCTAAAGCCCTGAAAGAACATCTGTTGCTAGGGTTGTTTTTAGAGTACAGTTCAAAACAGAACAATCTTTTACCGATTGCTGAACATTTTAATTAAGTTAAAGATTGAAGCTCCCAAATCATGGAGAATCCTAGCTGAGGAAACTTTACAGATCGTTCTGTTGCTTGATCCTGCAGTTCTTTGTACTCGAGAAGCGGATTTACCTTTATTCAGGTACTGATTACTATGATGGGTTAAGGATAATGTACACATGTAAATATTTGAAATGTTCCCTGTTGTGTTATTCTAAATATACCAGCTGTATCATTCTCAATTTTTACTTATCCTATGGTGAACTTTGAGTTCATAGATACTTAATAAATTTTCCCACACTACTTCCACCATATTTCCCTCATCTGGCTAGCTTATTATCCTTGGGCATACTTGCTGGTTGAGGTCATACTGGGGTTCTGGCTGGGAGGTGGGGTGTCGTCAGTGTACTTCACATAATCAGTCAAAAAACTTCAGCCGTGTTAAAAGAGAGTGCGCAACATTTCATAAATCTTAACATACACAGCAAAAGAATTATTAGCATAAAATAATAAAACAATAAAGTTACCAGAGTATACTTTTCATAGAAAACACTAAAGATTTTAAAAATGCACTGACTCCAACAGATATCTCTTTATTTTGAAGTAATTGCAAATTTCTACAGACTATTCTACATTGCATAAAATTAAGTCTTTTTGGTAGGGAAATAAAAACCTTTTGGCAATAAAAAATGAAATGTAAAAGAGATTTAGTGGAGGCTCCGTCACAAGGTAATTTTTGAGATGACATGGCATGTTGGAAACCTAACAGAGTACGTAAATGATCGTTACAGCCTGAAACCTAAACAGGCGCATTCTTTCCCATAGCCCCACTACGAAACTCTGATAAAATGCCATGCCTTCACCTGGTCTTAATGTAAAATATTCCTCCACAGTTGTTTTCACAATTTCAGCCTTTTCCCTCTTAAGGAAACTACTCACCAGAAACTGGGCCTTCGCGATTTTCTTATCCTGGACAGGATTTGAGGATAGATTTTCAAAAGGCTATGAAAAGCCTATACTTTTTAAGGTTCCCGAAATATATGACAGCCAGGGAATAGTGGAGGCCTTATCAAAACGTAGACAGTCCTTCATAACGGCAAGATTAAGAGTGGCCTCTGGGTTGTTCCAAATTGAGAGCCACAGTGCTAAAGGTGCACATTTGACGCAACCTTCCAAATACCTGAAGCCCAAACACCTTCCTGAGGAAATGATTTTCCACTTTTTGTAGGTTAACACAATTAGTGAACCCCACACTCTGGCACCACATGCTGTGACCGAAGTACACTTGTGTTAATAAAGTTCTAAGTAGAGGGTAAGACACAAGTGCCCAGGGGTGCGCAGCGTACTTAATAGCGGATCTGAAGATCTGGTAAACTTAAGCTGAGTGTTAGAGATATGAGAGGACCATGACCTAGAAGAATCAAAGCAGATACCTAAATAAGACAGTTTATTAACAGCTATTAGGCAACAAGGTCTATGCAGGATAGCTGAAACTCTATGCAGACTGAGACCACAGACCATGAGGTGGGACTTAATTAAATTAGTCATAAGATCTAAACTGGTCGTAAATTCCACAAAAGGATTTGCCAGAGATTCTCAGGACATTAGGTGTAACCACAATAAGCACAGCATCAATTGCGTACAGCGATGCCTACAACAGTATATCGGAGGGACATTACTCGAAGAGTTTAAGAAAAACGGAACGCAATCATTAATATACAGGATAGATAAAAGCGGGGCCAGCACAAAGCCCTAGCAGACGCCTTTAGCCAATGAAAGGGGCTCTGTAAGCTCCACTGAATCTCCATATCTCACACTTGCTTCCAGATTGACATGGAGTGTAGGCAAAAAGTGCACTAGCATGTGATCCAAACCCAGTTCTAGTCAGATGCACTACGGAATGGAATGACTGACGGAGTTGAAAACTGCTGATAGATCCAGAAGTGCTAGGTACTGGGGGCTGCACTTGGCAATGACATAGTTGCCCAAGATTAGATGTAAATTTAAGCAGTGCTCCACTGTACCCAGCAATTCCCTGAAACCAAATTTGCACGGGAGTAAGACGGGACCAAGCACACATCCTATTGTATATTACTTTCCCAATTACTTCGACTCAAGTATCAAAAAGTGATATCAGAAGGTAACACTTTGGGTCCCCGTGATTTTGTTTTTTCAAAATAGGTATGATTACAGAGAAGGTCCAAGAACTCAGACGATTGTTGCCATCTAGATTAATATATACCTTGGACAGTAGTGGTAAACATAGCTACACATTGCAGAAATCATTTGTCATGCCATCAGGTCCCAGTGCCTCAGGGCCAGGGTAGAGATTGATTGCTTCCATGACTTCTTCTACCATTAAGATGATCTTGTGGAAGGGATTTCTTCACAGTCCAAGGGGGTAAATAAGGAGCCACCCCCCCACTGCTCGAAACAGAGCTGAAAAGTGACTAACCTATAGAGAGGCATTTAGGTGACAACTTATAAAAGAGCTCTGAGTGGGGGCAGATACACAGATCCTAATCATGGCACAGAATTTCCATGAGGTTTTTTTATTCAGTTAGATCTACCAGGCAATCCCAATTACCTTAGTTAACCTCCTGTTTCCTTGTTCTCAGTGTTTCCTTATAGAACCTGCATGTAGATGCAACCTCAGCAGGAACGCTGGGACACTGCATCAGGGCAGCCCTCAATTGCCTATTTGATCTCATGCATTTGGAGTCAAACCATTTAGTGTGAGCAGTTGCTTCCCTTACAGGCTTCCAAACAGTTTGCTTGATCAGGGCACCTAGTATCTCGAAAGCCTGTGTAAGAGGAGATGTATACCATTTGTATCATCCTTAAGACATTGTAAAAAGGCTTCTAAGTTGGCACCGAGTAAACTACCTAGAAAGCAACTTGGATTTTCGACCTCCAAAATAATCCTAGACGTTTGTCAATCAGGTGGGTTGTGCAAGGGATTTACTGAGGGGAATTGATTTACAAAACAGTAAAATTCAAAAAGGCTATCAAAGCATCATGATCACTAAAAGAAGTATTCAACACCTACCCATGCATAATGTTGCCAATCAGACTTCTTCATATAAACCTATTATTAATGACGGTAGCATTCACCCAGCCCAAAAGGTCAGTTAATCATGCGCTACCCTCTCTAGAATATATCCCGTTGATCAAATCAAAATCTGCCCAATAACCATCCAGCTCTGAACCTCTGTTGTCACCTCTTCTAAGTTCGTTTGAATGGCCAGTCGGAACAGCACTGGTCTTGGTGTTCAAATCCCCACCCAGTATAATAGACAGAAGAGTTCTGATCAGGGCTGCTGATATCCCCCAGGCTGATTAAACGACCAAATAGTTAAGAATAACTGGAGTTCAACCGAATGGAGAAATCATTGTTACAGAAATTGAATTAATAAATACCTGTAAATTATACAAGCCCACATGTAAAATCATTTGAAATGCTGAACTCAAATCTACCGATTGAACCGCAATAGTCGGAGAAAGCTTTAGCCATATAGATAAGCCCTCCATTTGTCCGTCCCACCGGGGACAGTGTAGTGGGTATGGAATGGCAAGACAAACCCGCAAATGCTCCCATGTTTCATGAAAAAAAGACACGAATGACATAGGCTGCAATGAGTGCAATCAAGTCAGGAGAGTGCAGCTAATTACCGGTATTTACGTTTTTTATTGATTCCCACAGGTTTGCATGAACCTAAGTAGGGCTGCTCAGTCTGTTCTTGAGTAACAACTCTGAAAGACTCCTGAAGTCAGTCAATAGCAAAGCTGTCGGAGAGTGGTTGAATTCTGCTAGTCAAAGGAAGATGAGGGTGAAAAAAAATGTAGGGTCCTCCAGATTTCTAACATATTCTTGATGCATCAAACAATTCATATGTGGTAGGGACAGGGGCCAATAAATATATCCTAAAGGAACAGGAGCAAAAACCCCACGCTGAATGCACCATCGTTTTGAATACAAAAACAGATTCCTCACAACAGCCAGATCTCAGAAGCTCACCACAACACAATAACCCAGCCTGTCTTTAGGTGAAGGCCCGAGACAACTCACTCTGCGTGATAGGATGATCTGCGCATTAACACTTACATCAAGGCCTCTATATTTCGCTAGCCAGTGGAAAACTTTGTTGGTTACTTGTTCTGCCGATTCAACCTGGCCTTGCCTGAGAGCGCTAACACCAATTATGATGACAAGATAAGTACAGGCGGCTGTGGGGGAGAGATTTAACATAGCATTGCTAGGTAGTAGCTCTGCCCCGCCTTTCAACCCCAGGCTGCTTGCTCTAAGTATAGGGGTCCAGCCCAACAAGACAATGGGGGCTTTTGACCTTTGATTTAGGTAACCCCTGGCTGCCTTGGCCACTGATGGAAGCTTTTGCGCTAGTTGGTTGAATGAGTTCCTGGGGCACTTTATTCATATTGCAAGCATGGGTATGTGCAGATCCAGTTCTGCCTGTTACACACCCAAAAGTTGAATAGGTTTAAGCGTAGTCAAAGAAGGAATATGAGCACCCATTGAAGTAAACGCCCTTTAGAGAGGTAACGCTGGGGCTGAGGCTGGTATAAACGAAGTACGATGAGAGGTCCCGTTAAGTGTGGCAAGGTCCAGTCTCTCCCTGTATGGGGACTAACTGGGCCTGGAGCATGGTGCTAAACTTTGAACAACAATCCTCCAAAAACCTTCCACCCACTCCCGGAACCAGTACTGCATCAACCTTGTTAGAAATTGGGTTTCTGATTGGCAGAGGCATGCACCCTGTCCAAGCAGGGACCACAGTCCTAGTTCGGTAAGTCAGATACAAATTAACCTGTGCTCATCCTCTGGTACCTTGTCACAAAGCAGGTAGGTTTAACTTAAGAGGCAATGTTTAAAGTATTTGTGCAACACTTCATACAGTAAAAAAAAAAATAGAATTGTATACAAAAAGACACCACACCTGATAGAATAATAGAGCTCAATTTTATGAGTAAAGCAATACCAAAAAGACAAAACTCCTATAAGCAGAAGTCGAGATATTCATTTTTAAAGATTAAACTTAGGTATGGTTTCTAAAAGCATAAGCTATCTGGTTGTGCTAGACTGGGTGAAATACCAAACATTCAGGCCGACTGTGATGAAGCGCAGTTCATATACAGACCCAGAGAAGTCCAGCTGAAGTTTTACTTTCTCCAGAATTGATCCATGAGTCCCATTCACAGGGAAGAGGTTCACCAGAAGAAAGGAGAGATTTGCTGGTAGTTGCCCGGTGGTGCAAGGAGTCGGCTGAACATCATGGATGGGAATGATGGAGCCTCGCGGTCAGGAGCGGCGATACTTGCTGTGTGACGAGATGAACTTGTGGTGGCTTGTGCAGATTCTTCAGGCGTGCGGGCGGTTCTGGTACGGGCAGGCCTATCTGCAGTCACGAAGAGCCCAAAAGCTTGTATTAAGGAGCCACAAAACCACTTCCAAGAGCCCAGGAACTGAGAGGGGCCTCTTGGGGATCTAGAGCGTGTTGAAAACGCATCCAGTAACTGTGGGGAGCCTATTATGTCCCTGAGGCTCAGATAAGGAGGCCAGTAGATTAGCCCTTTGGGTCACTCTGGGGTCCGGAGTTCAAGATGGTGGGTTGCAGGTACAGTTCTTCTTCTCCAGGCAAGAGGACCGCAGGCAGCAGGGCAGCTCAGCAAAGACGGAGCCCAGCAGAGTAGCAACTAACCAGAGTGGCAGTCCTTCCAGCAGCAAAGCAGTCTTTCTTCCTGGCAGAGTATCCACAGGTCCAGAAGTGTACTGAAGTTGTGGTGTCTGAGGTCCAGCATTCATACTTGGGGCACTGGTTCTGGAAGGTGGAAGAAGTAGTGGCTTTGAAGTTCAGGCAATCCTCTTCCTTCCCTGCCATGGCTCAAAGTTGGCTAGAGTGACAATATCAGGTTGTTAAGCCTATTGTGAGTGGACAGGGCACAGTGTATTCAGGTGTACGCGTGAGGCTGTGGCCAGCTCCTCCTTCCTATCCTGCCCAGGATGGCCCATTAGAATGTTGATGACCCATCAGTAACACTTAAGCTCTCTTTGTGTGCAGCTGTCTATAGGGAATGCACAATCAAAGCTGTCCCCCCACCCCAGACATGTATTGGAGACAGGCTGCAGGCACACAGGGCTTTGGAGCAGGAAAATGCCAACTTTCTAAACGTGGCATTTTAAAAATTGTAATAGTAACTCTGACTCCATTAAAGAGGATTTATTATTAAAATTCCATAGGTACTAAACATGAGAGGTCTACCCCTCCCCATTCAGGAATTACAGGTTATTGAATGTAATAAGGAAACCCCAATGGTATCATATGAGAAGGGTAGGCCTTGCAGTAGTGAAAAAAGAATTTGATGTTTTTTCACTACTAGGACATGTAGAACCTAAAAGGACATGTCCTACCTTTCAATTACACAGCACCGTGCGCAATGGGCTACATAGGGCCTTCCTTAGGAGTGACATATATGTAATAAGAGGGGAGTTTAAGGCTTGACAAGGGGTTTTAAATGCCAAGGTGGCATGGCAATTTATACTGCACATACAGGCTCTGCAATGGCAGGCCTGAGACTTGTTTGTAGAGCTACTTAATTGGGTGGCAAAATTAGTGCTGCAGGCTCTCTAGTGGCATTTGATTTACAGGCCCTTGGCACATGTAGTGCCTTTAACTAGGGAATTATAAGTAAATTAAATATGCCAATTGTGGGTAGGCCAATTCTACACGTTTTAAGTTAAGCAGATAGCACATGCACTTTACCACTGGTCTACAGTGGTAAAGTGCCCAGAGTCTCAAAGCCACAAAAATAGGTCGAGCAAAAATGGAGGAGGAGAGGCACAAAGTCTGGGGGAAGCCCACCCTAAGGCTGACAGGTCTAAAAAACCTCAGTGGATTGGTTATTGGAAAAGCACGTTAAAATCATTCTGATTACTGAGTCAGTGAGAAATATGCCTTGCCTGGGTTCCATGGGGATTCTTCTTTCTGTGAGAGCAATATCATTGCTTAACACACACCAACCCCTCTTCCCAACATTTTTTCAATGGACATACCTCTAGAAACTGTGCTGCTATTGCCACTGGTGGTTTTCTTTCCCCATCCCTGGAGAGCATAATGGACCAGTTCTGGTTCCTGACTAAGCAATTACTCGGGGTAGGAAGAAAATAGAGCGGGCACAGCCCCGCCTCCTCCGTGCTTGGATGGCCGCTCTTGGCCCAATCTTCGCCTGTGCCTGAGTGCTTCTCATGACACATGCTTTCTGTGCTGAGCATAAGCACCCACTCTGCCCTCCGCTAAGCAGCAATTCTGGCCTTTGCAATCCGTCTCTACTAAAGGAAACAAGCAGCGTCCTTGCCGTGCGCTTTCTGGCCATCTCTCAGGGCAGATTTTTGGTTTATAAATCCAAAGAAAGAGAGCTCCCACAACTGATCAAAACAGCTGTTTCCCACTACCTCATTGCATCTGAACGTTTAAGCTCTCTGACTAACTTCTACGCTGTTTCCTGTTTCCCTATGCAGATGGCATCAGAAGGATCCTTTCATGGTAATCCTTTCAGTCGTTTTATGTCAGCAAGCCCACCACTCCTTTGCCATTACATTCTTCTACCACTTTCGGTTTTGTATGCTTCTGACTGGGAGCATCTGTTACTACTGATTAAGTATTCCTGGTCCCTAGAAGTCATTTTTCTTAATATCCTTCAAGCACTGTGTACTAAGCGCCCCATTAATGATCATAACTATAAATGGGTTACTGTCAGGTTAGTCCCTTTCCACAGGAGTGAAATGGACACAACGTAGTTCTGAACTTCCCTATGAAAGAAACAGACCACTACAAGAAGTTACGTCTGACCCACCCGGCACAAAGGGACAATCCTTGACCAGGGCCCAACCAAATTTCCACCAGGAGATGTGTCTTTCGGTTTCTACAAACATACAACTTATCCTTTCGAATTTAGAATCTACAATACACTTCTTTCAGTCTTACATAACCCATATATAGTTCCCTCATGTAACTTCTCCCTTTCTTTAAGATGCTGTTTCCTGGAGTCCGAGTGTGGCTTATATAATATTTCTAAAAGACAAAACTCACAAGAATTACTTCCACAGAGTAAGTTGTAAACATGTGTAAATGCAAACAGTTGGTACTAATGCCTGCCTAAATGCATGACTGTCTGAAAATAGGCGACCCCCGTTCTCTATAAAATCAAGGTTCAAATAGTGGTTCATAGAATTAGCAGCTTTTCATCGCCTGCAATCATAAATCCACAACATGGTATTATTCTGGCTATGACTACTGTGCGACAAGTAATTCTGTACATATATACAACAACTACCTCAATGAGAGTCTGTATAACTGTCCAGAAACACTGATTAAATATAATAACAGATGTCTTATATATTTTTAAGATGAAGGGTTCACAAAGAAATGGTTAACATCACCAGTCTTTGCCACAGAGCTCCATCAGATAAGCAATTCCTTTTTCTTGCCTATTAACAATTCGTAAATGTTACCCAGTTTGTAGACTGCTTTTTAATTAATATTGTTGTTTTTATCTTTTGCAGGTTATCCACAGAATCAGGGGCGTAGGAGACAATACATTTCTGGGGGGGACAGGGACAGCCTTGGGGACTTTCAATCAACCCTACACAAATCGCTCGTTGTTTACGAACTGCAGGCTCCGATAAATATACACAATCATATATAATGGAAGTGAAATAGGGAGAAAGGAAGGCATGTTTACACAGTCTGAAAGTATATTTTATTGTTATTTATATTCACAAAGTAATTAGCTCAATTGTGAAAATAACATGTTGATTAACCTTGCATCTTCATGCACCAAGCCAATCAAGGTAGGATGGTAAAAAGGAAGAACATACCCTTTGCGCCCCACACCTATCATGCCCTTCGCCTCATGCCAATTGGAACCGCACTGGAGAGATCAAAAGCGATTAGGTACAATGGTTGTAAACTGTGCTCGGAAACCATAGTTCTAATAACACTTCTACTCCTGTGTGTGATCTTGGGAAGCTCAGCTCCACATCAGTCATAACTAGAAGCATTTCAACTGAAGAAACTCTTGGAGTTACAGTCTATATAAACATGGATTCTCTAATCTCTGTATAAACTGCAGTCACTAATTTCTTTAGAAACGGCTGCTTGTGATGCACCAAGTCACAGCGTGTAAAGAAAAGACATTCACTGATTATAAAGAAAAGACATCAGAAAATGACTATGATAGGGTTATTACAGTCGAGTTCTGACATTACAATGCCTTCTGCCAGAGCCAGCAGCCAAGGTAAAAGGCAGATCAGGTCAAGGAACATAATTAATAAAGCTGTTTAAAGCAAAAAATTGAATGTTGCTTTTCTTTCTTCTGCTCTACTTTAATAGCTTGGAATGACAGAAGCTATACACTAAGGTTTTAAGTGGTTTGTGGGAAAGTTGGTGGTGTGACCATGTATTATATGGGGTAAAATACCCCCTGTGTACATAAAAGTTCATACCTTATAAACAAGCATTGGCAAATCTAATAGGTCTCGCCTATGTAAGTTCTATTGCCTTTGCCAATGTGTTTTAGCCATGCTGTACACTAGTGAGACTACTATTCAGCATGGCTCAAAGTTAATGGCATAAAGGAGAATGATGTGTCATTGACTGGTGTGGCATAGTATCATGGAGTAAGTAGAGTGTCCTAGAATTGGGCAGTAAACTTAACTTTGAAGGAACATGGGTCCCTGGAAAAAAATGCAACACCACTCCCATAAACAATGATAATAAAGTAGTATGCAAATGGAATGTTTTATGCATTTATTCAATCAAAATATAAAAAATCAATTGTAGTGGAAAAACATCAACAGGGGAAATCGAGAAAGACTGGTATTCGGGCATTACACAAGTTATCTGGAGGACCCAATGTCGCCAATTACAAGAAAAATTTAAAAAGTAACCTATATAGTACAGTGGTTTGGAGGAGGCTGGCCTGGTTTGTAGTGGGTACCTATGGTACTTACACCTTATACCACATCCAGTTATCCCTTATTAGTGAACTGTAGGCAGTGCCTAGATGCCAGGCTCTCTAGGGGTGGCTGTAGCCAAGGCTTATCTAGGAGACATGCAAAGCTCATGCACTTTTTTTGCCTCCGGTCTGAAGATGTAATAGCTGTGGGTGTGTCGAGAGACACTGGAGATTGTGAGCTTGTCAGCCAGGTGTAGGAGGCTGGCCTGGTTTGTAGTGGGTACCTAAGGTACTTACACCTTATACCAGGTCCAGTTATCCCTTATTAGTGAAATGTACTTAGTGTCTAGAAGCCAGGCTCTCTAGGGGTAGTGTGGATGAGCAGCCAAGGCATAACTCGGAAACATGCAAAGCTCATGCAGTACCACTGTAGTCACACAGTACTCACACACAGGAAAGAAAATACTCAGTGTTACAAAAATAAAGGTACTTTATTTTAGCGACACAAATGCCAAAAATACCATAGAGACTATACTCCCTTAGGAGGTAAGTAATACACCAATTATATACACTAGTATGCAGCAATAGCAATAAAAACAGAAAACAGTACAATTAGTGAAAATCACAATGGTTAGAAATGGGCCTAGGGGAAACACAAACTATGTACTAAGAAAGTGGAATGCGAATGTCGGTTTCCCACCTAGGCAAGTGTGGTGTGTAGAGGGGCACCGGGAATATTAGAAAATACCAAAGGTAATTAATAGAACCCACCTCAGAGCCCAGGAAAGCAGGAGTAAATCACAGTTACTTTCCCAGAACACACAAGAACACGAGAAAGAAGATAGGTCAAGAACCAGAAGATACTTCAAGACACAAAGGGTGGATTCCTGGACCTAAAAACCTGTGGAAGAATGGGACTAAGTCCAAGAAGCACAGAAGAGTCCAGGGAGGACAGGAGCCCCCGCTAACCCGAATCAAGGTGCAAAAGAAGAACCACTGGTGAAGAACAACAGTCTGTACTGCACCCAAGAAGATGGATGCGGGTTGGTGCAGATGATATCCCAAACCGGATGGATGATTGCAGTCTGGTTTACATCGCTGGATTCCACCAACAAGCCTTGGCACAGGCAAAGCTCATGGTTAGTGGAAAATGTCACTGCCCTGGACCAGGAGGGGCCTGGTGGACTCTATCCAGGAGGAGGAGTCAGAGGGGGCTCTCAGCAACTCAGAGAGCCCACAGAATACCAGCCAGCACACACAGGAGTCCCCCAGCACGGGGACAAAGGAGTTGCAAAAGGAGGCCCACGCAGCACAAAAACAAAGGATCCCACGTTGCCAGAGAACCACTCAGGAAGCTGTGCATCTCAGGAAGGAGTGCTGGGGGCCGGAGCTACATTGTGCACAAAGAATTTCATAGAAGGATGCCACACGCCTTGGCAACTGAAAAACACGGGGTGCACGGGGTACTGTCTTGCGTGAGAAGGCAAGCTCTTACCTCCACCAAAGTTGGACAGTAGGGCGTCAGGACCATCGGGACCACTTCAGTCTACCACCCGTGATGCAGGATCCATGCAATTCGTCAGAAGAGGGGACCCATGCAGATAGTCATCATTGCAGAGAGGTGCCTGCTGAAGCAGGGGATTGATTCGTTCATTCTTCTGCTGCAGACTGAAGACAGGCTGTCCTCTGAGGATGCACGACTGGGAAACAGCTGCAGTTGCTTGCAGGAGCTGAAGTTACAATGTTGCAGAAGTTGTCTTTGCTTCATTGTTGCAGTTTGTGGAGTTCCTGGAGGGTCCAGATGCAGTTTCTTCAGTGAGAAAGTGAAGTAAAGGATGCAGAGGATTCCTGCTGGAGTCTTGCAATCTGAATTTGAAGATCCTCCCAAAGGAGAGACCCTAAATAGCCCTGAAAGGGGGATTGGTCAGCTAAACAGGTAAGCACCTATCAGGGGACGGCTCTGACACCACCTGCTGGCACTGGCCACTCAGATGCTCCCAGAGTTCGCTGCCAACTTGGAATCCAAGAAGGCAAAACCCAGGGACCCTCTGGAGGAGCTCTGAGCACCACACCTGGGGTGGTGATGGACAGGGGAGTGGTCACTCCTCTTTCCTTTGTCCAGTTTCGTGCCAGAGCAGGGACTGGGGGTACCTGAACTGGTGTAGACTGGATTATGTAAGGAGGGCACCAAATGTGCCCTTCAAAGCATTTCCAGTGGCCTGGGGAAGGAAGCTACCTCTTCCAAACCTATTTCCAAAGGGAGAGGGTGTAACACCCCTCCCCCAAAGGAAATCCTTTGTTCTACCTTCCTGGGCTTGAGCTTCTCAAGCAACAGGAGGGCAGAAACCTGTCTGAGAGGTAGCAGCAGCTGGGGCTGCCTGGAAAACCTCAGAAGGCTGGAATGGCAATACTGGGGGTTCTCTAAGGAGCCCCCAGAATGCATGAAATCATACAACCAATGCTTGCAAAAGCCTTGGGGTATGATTCCAACATGTTTGATACCAAACATACCTATGTTCGGAGTTACCATTATGTAGCTGGGAATAGGGAGTGACCTATTTCCAGTACACGTGTAAAATGGCATCCCCACACTCCTGAAGTCTGGGAATATGGTCCTGGAGGTCGTGGGGGCACCTCTGCTAGTGAGGGGTGCCCTCACACACAGGTACTCTGCACCCTGCCCTCAGGGCAGGAGGGCCTGCTATAGGGGTGACTTATAAGTGACCTGGTGCAGTGTAACTGGCAGTGAAAGGGTGCATGCACCTTTTCACGCAGGCTGTAATGGCAGTCCTGCAGAAGCCTTTGCATGGGCACCCTATGGGTGGCAAAAGAAAAGCTGCAGCTCATAAGGATCTCCTGGAACCCCAATGCCCTGGGTACCCAAGTATCATATAATAGGGACTTATAAGGGGGCACCAGTATGCCAATCTTGGGTGAAATACTGAGTTACCAGTATGCAACAACCATAATTTAAGGGAGCGAGCATAACTGTTGGGGTCCTGATTAGCAGGATCCCAGTAGACACACTCAAACACACTGGCAAACAGGCCAAATGTGGGGGTAACCAAGCTAGAAAGAGGCTGCTTTCCTACAAGGTAAGCATCCACAATAATGATTTACAAGCTTTTATACACCCACTTTTAAATGAATGACTCAAATAGTGAATCAAGAAGTAATTAGCTCATAGTACCTATGCTTATGCCAACTTATGTACAATATCACAAATTCAAGTCAAGGTACTTTGGCCGATGATATTTCGATCCCCTAGACAAGTATCAGGATCATCCTAAGCCTTTGTTAAGCTTGAGTTAAAAGGGTTACAGAGTGCTTGTAACCAAAACGGCCAAGATAAATCTGACTCACGTCTCATATGAGTGACAAGGCAATCAATGGAGATCTGAATCTCTAATGAAGCGCCAATGCCATAAAGTAGTAGTAGAGTGGAGTAGTGTCACAGTGTAATACAGTGTAATAGAATGTCATAGAGTGGAGTGGCAGAGTGTCGTAGAGTTGAAAGGCATAAATATGAGTGAACTGGAGTAGAGTAAAGTAAAGTAACGTGAACTTGCATAGAGAAAGTTGGGTAGAGTGCTGCTGAGCATAGTACATTGTTGTATAGTGGAGAGGCATAGAGGGTTGTGCAGTGGCGTTGAGTAGAGTATCGTAGATTGAAGTGGCATAGAGTGGAGTAAAGTGGAATGGAGTGGCATATAGGGAGTTGTGTAGGGAGTTACAGAGTGGAGAAAGTGTTAGAGTTTAATGGAATAGAGTGTCAGAGACTAGTATCATGGAGTATAGTGTCAGAGTGAAGTGTCAGAGTGGATTTGGGTGGTCTAGAGTGAAGTGGCATAGAGTACAGTGGTGCAAAGTAGATTGGTGTAGAGTGTGGTGGTATAGAGTTCGTTGGTTTTGAGTAAAGTGGTGTAGAGTGCATTGACGAAGACTGCACTGGTTTAGCGTACAGTGCAGTAGCGTAGAGTGGTGAAGAGTAGAGGGGAGCAGAGCGGAGTGGCACAGCATAGATTGCAGTGGTTCAGAGTGATGTGTCATAGAGTGATGCGGTGCATGGTAGAGTGGAGTGGTGCAAGGTAGAGTAGACTGGTGTAGAGTGCAGTGATGCAGAGTAGAGTGGCATAGAGTGTAGTGGCATATAGTAAATTGGTGTAGAGTGCAGTAGAGTGGCATATAGTTGAGCGGTGCAGAGTAGAGTGCCGTGGTGCAGAGTAGAGAGGAGTATAGTTCAGTGGCAGAGTGCAGTGTTGCAGAGCAGAGTGTCATAAAGGGCAGTGGTGTAGAGTAGAGTGGCATATAATGCATTGGTGTAGAGTGCAGTGATGTAGAATAATGCAGAGTAGAGAAGAGTGGCTTAGAGTACGGTGGTGCAGAGTAGAATAGAGTTGCATAGAGTGCCGTGGCATAGAGTAGATTGCTGCAGAGTACAGTATAGTGGTGAAGAGTTGATTGTTGCAGAGTGGAGCATAGTGATGTAGAGTGCAGTAGCATAGAGCAGTGCAGAGCAGATTGGAGTGGCGCAGGGTACATTGGAGTGGTGCAGGGTAGATTAGACTGGCATAGCAAAGAGTGGAATTGCGTAGATTGCAGTGGCATAGAGGAGATGATTTCAAAGTAGAGTAAAGTGCCTACAGTGGAGTGGTGTAGAGTAGATTAGAGTGCAGTGGTGGAGAAAAGAGTGCATTGGGACAGAGTACAGTGGCATTGAATGCAGTGGTGCAGAGTAGAGTGGTGTGGAGTTCAGAGGCAGAGTGTAATGTTGCAGATTAGAGGGTCACAGAGTACAGTGATGTATTGTAGAGTGGCATAGAGTGCAGTCGCCTAGAGTGCTGTGGCGCAGAGTACAGTGGCACTGAAAGCAGTGGAATAGAGTGCTGTGGTGCAGAGTAGATTGGCATAGAGTGCAGTGGCATAGAGTGCATTGGTTTTGAGTAAAGTGGTGAAGAGTGCAGGGGTGTAGTGTACAATGGTTAGAGTAGAATAGCATAGATTGCAGTGGAGTAGTGTAGAGTGCTGCAGAGTAGAGTGATGTAGAGTGGAGTGGTAAAGCATAGATTGCAGTGGCGTAGAGTAGCTCAGAGTGGAGAAAAGTGGTGTAGGGTGCAGTGGCATAGGGTAGTTTGCTTCAGAGTAGAGTGAAGAAAAGATAATATACTTCAATGTGCTTAAGTATGTAACGATAACAACAACATAAAGAATAACGCTAGGTATAACAGCCCAAAATTCAATATGGCTTCTCCCGGTTAGCCACGCTATAATCAAGCCCTTCATTACCTAGATAAAAAAGCATTAAGCATAAATCTTAGAAAAATATACCCTTCTAATACCTAAATTGTTGTGGGAAAGGGTAAAATCTGGGCCCAATTTCGACTTCACTGTTTCACCAACTGGTGTGATCTTAGGCAAATACGAATACTGTGTTTCACAGTCTCCTTTCTAGCCTGTGGGCACCAGGCCGAGTGGGACTCTCTGTTTCCTCTTTAGATCTTCCTTGTTGTCCTGCAGCTCCTCTTAAAGGCCTCCTGCAGTGCTCCTCTTCAAGGCGGCAGCAGGTGATGCAGACAGTAATCATCCAAAACTCTTCTCCTCCTCGTGCCCTTTGTTCTTATGAGCACCCTTAATTCCCACAGCTGTGAACAGGCTAAACAAAACGGCAGGGGGCCTCCTGACTCACCTTCATTCTGTTACCATCAGATTGGAGGATGGTCCCTACAGGGCTATTAAAAGTAGCGCTTTTGTGCGCTAATGGCCCTCTGAATAATAGATGTAAAAGGGGAAATTATTTTGTCCCCTTGTCCCCCCCACCTTCGTCCCCCGTGTACCCCACCCTCCAAAATCTGGGGGGGATACGTCCCCCGCACTTCCTACGCCCATGCACAGAATGCAAGTAAGTGATGCAGGGAACTGCCGAACAAGAACACCGAGCGCTCAGCGGACACAACGTGGAGAACACGGAGTCAAGCACAGCTGAGTCAAGAGAAGGGCAACGATGACGCATGGTGAAGCGTGCAGCCTTAAAGGCTCTGCGCTCCCTCTTAAAGGGACCGCATACCAGTGTGTGGCACCTGACAGTTACAATACGGAACTGTGGCCTTTTCACATTCTAGAGGGTGGATCGGAATCCTATGGCTCATTGCTGTCATAGATTGCCGGTATACCTCACTCCTTAAGTTGGTAACTTTTCCTTGGTGTGGGATTCTGGTGAGTTATTCCCAGTGCTTGAAAAGGAAAGAATAAAGTGCAGGTACTCTGTGCCAGTACTCTCCTATTAAAAGTATTACGTTTTTCTTGCGATGTGCCGGTACTCCCCCTCTCAAAATAAAAAAGTGCTGGTACTCCGTACCGGATGGTACCGGGCATTTAAAGCACTGGTTATACCCAAACTAGTACTAATCCATCCTGTCTAAGGTACCCAGGTTAAGCAGTCCCTTCATTTGTTTCAGTCCTACCTCCTTGGTTCAACAGCATCTAAGGAATAATTTAACAATGCCAATAAAGTGAGATACTGATGCTTTAGCTGTCACACTTTGTCTACTAAGTTAGCATCCCATTTTTAGTGCCAGGCTAAAGGGGTGGTTTGGCACATCTGAAACAAGTCAATATTCCGGAAGCTAGGGGCACCTCTCTTAAGTATGAGACACAAGTCTTCCGCTGAATCATACCTTGTCTCACACTTCTTTCAGTCAGCACCAGCCCAATATTCCATTCTTTTTTCTCCACAAACTTTACTGCAGTTTATTAAACAGTGACGGGTATACATTAGTACATGGTTATGTAAACTTACATATAGTGTTTCATTTCCTTGAGAAGCCCATTGTTTCTGGTATTTCTAAGTCCTATCACTGTTGTGGTAACTATTCTTAAACCCCCTTCCCTCCCACTAACCTACACTGTTTCCAATATGTTTACGTTGGGATCTCACTTGGAACCAACGAACCAGGACTGGAGGGAACATAGTTGTAAACTTGGGTCAGTCGCGTTAGGGCCGTATATTGTACGTGTGTCGGGGTTGTTTTGTGTCATCACATACGTAATCCCTTGGGAGTAGAGAGTAGGGAAGGAATCCGCCTGTGCTGCATAGGCGCTAATTCCAGGGATCATATTATTAGATGTCATGTTTAGGAGTGTATAGGAGCAACCCATTGCATATTCTCTCTAAATTTCTATAAGTACGTGTCCCATTCCAGGGAGATAAGAGTCCTACGTTGTTCCCTGCGCAGTGCTCCGCTTTCAGCCAATCCCCACTCCAACACCTCTACATACCACTGCGCCACTTGGGGGGGGGGGGGGGAATGGGTGATTTCCAGCAATGTGTAATGGCACGTCTTGCCCGTATTAGCAACAAATCTTCAAAGTGTGAGGACACCCCTGTCTTCCGAGAACAAGGGTAAAGACCCAGTATGCAGGCCTCAGGTGTTAGCCACTGATCGCGTTCAGTTACATGTTTGAGTGACCATGTTATCTCTGACCAGTAGCTTTGCAACTGAGTGCATCGCCATAGCATGTGCAACAGATCCGCTTCTACTTGTTGACAGTGGGGCAGCCTGCTCCCGCACCTGGATATATTTTATTTATGCTATGCGGGGTAAGATAGGTCATATGAAATATAGAAAATTGGATGCATTTAAATCTGGAATTTCTAGATATAGTTTTAGGGGTCACAGGCAGGCTCTTCCATTCAGCATCCGTTAGAGTACGATTTAGATCTCTATCCCATTTTAGACTGAGTGCTTGTAATGGTACCCCTAAATGTAACCTCAGGCCGCTATATAGCCAGCAAATTAAATGACTGCCATGACCTACTCTATGTAATGGATTTAGGAATTCAGATGTAGTTGGTTCAGTACCTACTGCTGCCCAAATGGGTATACGTGTATATCGCAGTGCCACTTGTACCAGTATGGGGGTGTTGCGAGGTGCGGATGTGCTTGGGCACAGCAACCTATGTAGTTGTCCATTTTGCACCGGAGCGGGCGTATAGCCCGTTTACTGTAAGTTATATTCCGCTAGCCAATACGCTAACCATTGCAGTTGAGCTGCTATGCAATACACCTTAAGGTCTGGGGCACCCATACCACCCTCCAGCACTAGCAGTTGCAAGTTTTTCAAGCTGACCCTACAACGCCCTGACCCCCAAGCTAATTCAGTTATTAAAGTATTTAATGTGTTAAACACCGGGGCTGGAACCACTACTGGCAGATTAATGAAATAATAAAGGAGTCTAGGGAGAAAAAACACCTTTGCCAATGCCAGTCTGCCAGCTATAGAGAGGGGCAGTGTAATCCAAAAGGTTACTTGTGTCTTGAGGGAATTAATCACCCGCAGGAGATTCCCATCTAATATAAACTGTGGGTCCCTATATATGTAGATACCCAAGTAACGAAACGTATGGGTCGCCACTCGGATTTGGGCTCCCCCCAGTACCACTGTCTCCTGCTCCAGGTTACTCAGAAATGCAAAGCGCAGGATTTGGTGGCATTTACTTGCAGACCCAATAGGCTACCATATTCAGACAGGCCATCAGCCTGTCGGAAATATCTTGACATAAATCTCAAAAGTATAACATCATATCGTCTTCATATAAAGAGGTGGCCTGTATCTCCCCTCTAATTGGGATACCCCAGTCCGATGCACTTTGCTGCAGCAATTGTGCTATGGGTTAAATTGCTAAGACAAATAATAACTGCGATAATGGACAACCCTGATGTGTTCCCCGTGAGATGGATATGATTCCGATATGCACGCTCCTGTTTTCGCCCTTATCCTGGTAGGGAATATAACAATCTCACCCATTTAATGTATGACACTGGTATCCCGTAGTAGGTAGGTGTGGTCATCAGAAAGTCTCAGCTTAACGTATCAAATGCGTGGCACATATCTAAAGATGGGCAGCCTGCATGTGGATATTGGACGCGTGAGCTACTCATTACAAGAAAGAGCCTGCGAATATTGAGTGAGGTGTTGCACTGCGGCACAAAGCCACTTTTATCTGTGTGCAATAATTGCGGCAGGTGAAAAAGTAATTGTCTAGCGAGGAATTTACTCAAAATGTTATACTCTGTATTTAAGAGGGACAGAGGTCTATATGAGGTTAATTCAAGAGGTGATTTCTTTGGTTTCAACAAAGACGTGACAATAGCTTGTTGCGTTGTAGGGGGTAAATGTCCCACCTGTAGTGATCTTGTGCATAATTAATCCAACGGTGGAACCAGGTTTTGTATATAAGTGGCATAGAACTCAATGGGGAGTCCATATGACCCTCGAGTTTTATTACGGGACATTTCCCTAATCGCACCCATAATCTCTTCCACTGTGAGTTCAAACACCCAATGCTTCATGAGCTAATGGCGTTAACTGGGGCAGGCGTGTCCTATCCAAGTATGTGGTCAATATAGCGTCAATAGGGGCAGCAAGGGCTGTGTAGAGATCGGCATAGAAGTCCCGCATTGTTAATACCCAGCTGTGTAACGACCAAGCCGTGGGTCTCAAAGCATATAGCGAGTATTGGGGTCGGGGAAGGGGTGGGACGTATTAAGCGTGATAGTAGTGCGCTAGATCTGTCAGCTTCAGAGTGTGTCTGTTGGACATAAGCTCTGTAATCAATTAGTCTCAACCGCTCCAGGCTTTCTGCGTGCGCCACTCTGGCCTCTTGCAGTAATGCCTGATCTATCTCCCCCTTGGCCACTGCCTGTTATGTAGGAGACATTGTATTTTCAACTTTATTTAGGGCCCTCAATGCCCCATTTCGAGCACCCACCAACGTGCTAAAGGAGGCTCAACGGATAACTACTTTAAAAGCCTCCCACTCATAATAGCGAGGTAGCTGTTCCTGCATTTTCTATAAAGTAATTATTTATAGTTTGCATCAGTGCTTCCCGAAAGGGAGTATCTTCCAAATAAGTGGGTTGTAGCCTCCAGGAGGGTATAAGTGCTGGGATTTTACCCCACTTCAATGTTAATTCCAGGAGGTTGGGATCAGAAAGGGTCTTGGCGAGGTAGGTTGTATGTACTATATCAGGTAGCAGCTGTGGGGAACACAGGAATCTATCTATGCGTGTATGTAATTTGTGCGGATATGAATAAAAGGAGTATTCACGTAGTCCTTCATTTCTAGCACGCCAGGCATCTACTAGAGATCAGCCTGCTACCCAAGTGTTGTAGGGATGCTGCATGTCATGTCATTACCACACCAGGTAGAGGGTGATGGGAAAGATCTAAGGTCATATCTAGTACTGCATTCAAATCTCCTCCTAGAACCCACTGGCAGTGCTACCAGTCACTAAGGACCACTGTTAAGCGTGCCCGATAGGCATCTTGGTCTGTAATAGGTGCGTATATACAACCTAGCACTACTGGTTCTCCATCTAGTGTGCCCTTGACCAGAAAATATCTGGCCTGAGTGTCTATACGTACTTCCTGAGCCATGAAAAGTTGGTCCCTCCATCTTTTATTTGCAGTCGGAGCACCTCTGGTGTCAGCAAGGGTCTCTCCTGCAGGTATACTATCTGCACATTTCTCCTACGCAATTCGGCTAGTATTATATGCCTTTTATGTAATGTGTCCGGTCCCCTTACATTCCAGGAGAGGATTTTGTAGGAGGTGAAGTCTGTCTGCATTGTGCCGTGTATAATGTCCAAATACTATTAGATAACCTGCCTAGTTCCCTTTGCTCACATAATTCGACAGAAAAGTCTGCATCTTGCCTTAAACAACTGAGAACCCAATACTCGGTCCAGTGCCATGAAGTCGTTCAACCAAACTTGATATACAAAAAAAGTGTATTCAACAAACAACTAGTGCCTGCGCATTTGTGGGGGTCGTAAGCCAGTGTTTCGTTTTACTGTCCATTTTCTATGGAAAGAAACTCAGGCCTAGCCCCAGATCAATCACTGTATGGTGTGCCTGCGTGCCATCTAATATTCTGAAGATCATGTGGACCTTGAGATAGAAAATAGTACAATAAATGATCGGGGTTCTGACATCTGCTCTCCTTGTCTAGTTCAGGAGCAACATTGCTTTATTAAGTAAGAGTCAAAACCAGTTCGGGACAGGCAAACATGTCTGGTCCAGTTGTATCCTGAAACTAAAGATCATGTGCCATTTGAGGAGTTATGGATGGAAACAGGGCCATACTACCCATGGAGTCAGAGTTCGAATCACCTTCCTGTGACATGCCAGCACACAGCTGTGAAGCCGATCGAAGCACCTCCAGCCAGCCCAACAGAGCTTGTTGCGAAGAGGGTACAAGGCCACCAGCCCTCCCCAGGGAGCCAGCCAGGTGAGCACAACGCCTTTACCTTTGGGGTCTGGGTGGGGGGTGGAGGGATCCCAAGTCCTGTCTCCAGATCTGTTGAGGTTGGGGAAGGTGGTATCCAGTCACTCACGCGCCGTCTCTGGCGAGTCAAAAAACACCGCCCTCTTATGTTGAATTCGTAACTTCGCCAGGAACAGCAGCGCATAGGTGACTCTGGCAATTTGCAGGTCTCGCTTGATAGCTTGATAGGTAGCTCGCCTCCGCTGAACCAATACTGTATAGTCTGGAAACAATGAAAGCTTTGCATTATTCACCAGGATTGAGGCCTTTTTACCGGGCAGCTCCAAGCAGCGCATCTCGGTCTCTGTAATTCAGAATTTTTGAGACAATGGGTCTAGGAGGGACTCCAGGATTAGTTGGAACTCTGTGGGCTCTTTCGACTACAAATATATCTGGTAGCCCTTCTGGGGCCACCACCGTTCGGAGCCAGTCTTCTATGTATTGTTTGGCATCTGCCCCTCTATCCCCTTCGGTAGTCCTAGGATTCAAATGTTATTTCTTCGAGCGTGACCATCAGCATCTTCAGCCTGTTCTATAGTATCCCCATCTGCTGAGTTAGTTTTTTAATCTGATTGCATGGGCTTCTTTGGCGGGTTCTAAAACAGTAAGCTTAGTTTAATTGCACTTTACCCTATCCACCAATTCTCGATGGTCATCTTTAAGAAGGGAGACTTCAGTGGTGAGGGCTCCTATCTTCTGCTTACTGGCCAGTCAGGGCTCACGTATTTCTTGAAGGATAAGGTCTAATTTGTCTTGAGGCGGTGCATGGCTGTAGGGGAAATACAGGACAATGAGACCTGGGTCAAAGAGTTCCTCGAAGGCGGGGAGCAGGAGGGAGCCTGGGAGTGCAGGGTTACGGATTTTGTTTTATATTTCCCCATATCGTCTAACAGTGGATCCTATCTAGAACTCTCTAATGGATGGCAATATATATCAGAAGCAAAAGAATGTGTCAGTCACTTCCGTACTATATATAATTTGCGAGGGCTACAAGTGTTGACCATCAGTCACAATTTTACAAGTCACGCTCCCAAACGCAGGGCAGTCTCAAAAACTCAGCGGGAGGCGAGTGTGTGACTCGCTCCTATTACCTTGTACGTTATTCCCTCTTAATATGTTGAGGTCAGTTGTGCTCTTGGGAGTACTAAGCTGTTCCCTCAGAATCTTCCACTAGGTTAATTCATCACTCTGCACATACATAGGGGGTGCAGCCTCCTGCAAGATCTAGTCTATGAGCGCCTCGCCACTCGTATATATAACGTTTATCTGGACTCCATGGGACTCTGCCAAATGCCTTCTTGCTCTGATAGTGCTTGGCCAGTGCGGACTCCAATGTCTGTTCCGTTTCTGCAAGCGTTTCCACTCACTCTTTCTGAGACTTCCTTTAGGTCACCAGGCAGTACATGCGGCCGAGGCAAACCTCACCCAACATTGAGGCTCCACTGCCCCTTTCATGCAATGTGTCCAGGCCGAGTTAACAGGCGGCCGCGCTAGCCCCCTCAACCACATGGGCTGCCACTGGCCCTTGATTATAGCCACACCCCAATTGAGCTTAGGAGGTAGTGGCAAGTAAAAAAAGAGGAGAGCCGTCTGGCCTCTACACCGTGGAGGCGAGGAGCGGGCCTTTGGGCAGCCTTGATGAATCTGGTCACCCGCTCCCACTCACCTTTGAGCCCCTCCAGGCTACCGGGCCTCGATCTCTCCTCCGTCGGATCTTGTTCAATTTCGGTGAGGGTTTGGGTATGCACATCCCTTCTCAGCTGTCGGCCCACAACGGTCCCTGCCTATGCCGTCCGCTCATTAGGACAGTTCCTCGCGCCGCGGCAGGCTTGGCCGCTCCGCATCCATCTGCTCTGTCACAGCCCAGCAACCACTGTCTTTGTCACTTGGCTGCCCCATAACTGCATCTCCGGGCTGCTGAACACCTTCGAAGCTGGCGCCAGGTACAAGGGAAAGGATTAAGCATGATTAACTGGGGACAGCCTGGGAGCCTCCTCGCTACGCGTCCGCTATCTTGGGCGGTTAGCCACACCCCTCCACCCAGCCCAATATTCCATAATGACAATGCAGCTTCTCAGCAGCTCTGGCTGCCACTTGAATAATCCTTGCATGACAACACTACATTCTCTCATACAGAGAATATACATGAACGCTGAGTCAACTGCACTCCTTATGGAAATATAGGCAGACATCTGTCCTAAACTTCGATCATTAATACAGCTTCTACTGACAATACCTCACAACTGATGCAAAAAGCCAAGAGGACAAATGTAAACCTCCCAGTGGTTTTGATTACTACAGCAAATGTAGTCTATGATTTTTAGAACTTTTGAAGTATACTATGTTTCCCGGAGTCGTATGTTTATAGGGAGGGGACAAGGGATCCGGAGCCACATACTCGTAATGTTGTGGGTAATTCTAAATCTTTTAAATCGTTTTCCACACCCACTTTGTGAACCTATATTTAGAAAAAATAATCTGTAGTTAATGTGCAGAGTGAGTATAAAAAAACAGCACAGCTCCACCATGTTTCATAGGGTGTAGACAAAGGAGTATTATCATGGAAAAGCATTTCTGAGTAGAGAAAAATATTATATGTGGTAGCGAGCAGACGATCCTCAAGATTAGGTATATGTAAGCCTATGCACAGAAAGATATCTCCTGCATAAAATTTTGAGTGTACTCATCAAGACTTCTGTCAAATCCCTTAAAATTGGAAATCCTCAGAAATCTTAGGGCACAAACTTGGACTTGGAGGTTTTTGACACTGAAAAACATATTTGTGAATCCTTCTCAATGTTTTAAGATCTTTAAGGAGTAACACGCACATGTATGCAGACACTTTCAGTACTAGAGTATGTAGGAAGCTGGCCTGATGTGTGGTGGGTACCTAAGATACTTACACCTTATACCAGGTCCAGGTACCCCTATTAGTGTAGTGTAGTCAGTGTCTAGATGCCAGGCTCTCTAGAGGTAGCTGTGGCTGAGCAGCCAAGGTTTATCTAGGAGACATGCAAAGCTCATGCAATACCACTGTAGTCACACAGCACTTACACACATGAAAGAAAAGTTACTGGATTTTCCCCAAACCACTAAAAAGGACTAAAAAGAAGATAATGCAACACCCAGACAGGACTGCAAGAAACCAGTGGTGGATTCCTGAAGAGGAAGAACTGTGGAAGAAGGGGACCAATTCCAGAAGTCGCAGGAGTGTCTGGTGGTGGCAGGAGGCACTACCCACCAGTCTGTGGTGGCAGGAGTTGGTCGAAGGTAGGATAAAGACGGTCAACAATGCAGCTCTGGAGCCGTAGAAGAGTTCCTGGAGGATGCAGTCGACATCCCACGCCGGATGGAAGATTGCAGTCGGTCAGTGGTGTGAAAAAGCCACCAACAAGCCTTGGCAAAGGCAAAAGTCATGAAGAAGCAAAAGTGGAGCTGCAGTGAACCAGCAAGGTCCAGAAGGACTCAACCCATGGGAGGAGTCCTGCGGGGACCCTCAGCAGGGCAGGGAGTCCACAGAAGAAAAGGCAGCCCTCACAGGAGACGCACTAGAAGAGGAACCAGGAGTTGCAAAGGAGGTTCCCAGGCCACAGGAGAAGCACGCAGAGGGCTGTGCGTCACAGGGAAGAGTGCTGGGGCAGCATGGAGCCTGAAGATTCCTTGGTGGAGATGCCAACAAACCTTGGTAGCTGCAAGAGAGACAGTGCATCGGGGTACTGTCCTGCAGGGGAAGGCAAGGGCTTACCTCCACCAAACTTGGACAGCTGGCAGAGAGGACCAAGAGGACTACTCCAGACCACCACCCGCAATGCAGGATCCACGCAGCTCAGGATGAGAGGAGATCCACGCAGCCGGCCGTCATTGTTGTTGGTGCCTGCAGATGCAGGGGAGTGATTCCTTCACTCCAAGGGAGATTCCCTCTTCCTTTGCGTGCAGACTGAAGACTTGCCACCCTCAGAGGATGCACAGCCGGGGAAATGTTGCAGAAGCTGGAAGGAGCCGTGGAAACAATGTCGCAAGCAGAGTCTTGGTCGTGGATGCACATTGTCGGTTCCTGGACCGTCCAGTCGCAGTTCCAGTGGCTAGAAGTTGAAGTGGAGGTTGTAGAGGAGTCCTGCTGCAAAAGCAAGATCCTAAATAGTCCTGAAAGGGAGATTGCTCACCTAGCCAGGTCACCACCTATCAGGAGGGGGCTCTGACGTCACCTGCCTGACCTGGCCACTCAGATGCTCCCAGAGGCCTCTGCCCACCTTGGATTCAAGATGGCATAATCAAGGGACCCCCTGGAGGAGCTCTGTGCACCACCACTGGGGTGGTGATGGACAGGAGAATGGTTACTCCCCTTTCCACTGTCAAGTTTCGTGCCAGTGCAGGGACTGGAGGTCCCTGAACCGGTGCAGACTGGTTTACGCAAGGAGGGCACCAAATGTGCCCTTCAAAGCATACCTGTGGCTTAGGGAGGCTACCCCTCCCAAGACATGCAACACCTATTTCCAAAGGAGAGGGTGTTACCCCCCCTCTAAGAAGAAGTTCTTTGTTCTGCCTTCCTGGCCTTGAGCCGGTCAAGTAGCAGGAAGGCAGAAACCTGTCTGAGGGGTGGCAGCAGCTTGGGCTGCCTGGAAAAACTCCAGAAGGCTGGTAGTAGCAATGCTGGGGGGGGGGGGTCCTTTAAGGAGTCCCAGAGTGCATGGAATCATACTTCCAATACTTGCTACAGTATTGGGGTATGATTCCGACATGTTTGATACCAAACATGCTTGGTTCAATCAGTCAATCAATAAGGGATTTATAGAGCGCACTACTCACCCGGTAAGGTCTCCAGAGACTGGTGGGAAGAGGGGGAGCTACTGGTCGAAAAGCCAAGTCTTGAGGTGTTTCCTGAATGATAGAAGGTCTTGGGTCAGGCGGAGGTGGAGCAGTAGGGAGTTCCAAGACTTTGCGGCAAGGTGAGAGAAAAACCTTCCTCCGGCGGTCGTGCGACGGATGGTTCAGAGTTACCATTATGTAGCTGGACATAGGTAGTGACCTATGTCCAGTACAGGAGTAGAATGGCGTCCCAGCACTCACGAAGTCCATGAAAATGAAGCTGGTGTTCGGGGGAGCACCTCTGCTCATGCAGGGGTCCCCTCACACATAGGTACCTGCACCCTGCCCTCTGTGCACTTACTGTGACCTAGTGCAGTGACCTGTAGTGAAAAAGGGTGCATGTAACCTTTCACGCAGGCTGCAATGGCAGGCATGCAGATACACTTTGCATCGGCTCACCATGGGTGGCATAATACATGCTGTAGCCCATGGGGAATCCCTGGTGCCCCAATGCCCTGGGTACCATATACTAGAGACTTACAAAGGGGCACCAGTATGCCAAATGTGGGTTCTGTGGGGTCCAAACAACCATATTTAAAGAGAGAGAGCGCAGTCACTGGGGTCCTGGTTAGCAGTACCCAGTGAACACAGTCAAACACACTGACAACAGGCAAAAAGTTGGGATAACCATGCTAAAAAGAGGCTACTTTCCTACAGAGTAATCAAATGTGTCTACTCCACATCTATTTCTAAACATAGGTAGACAAACAACATGAATGAGATTAAAACATTGATACAAACCTTAGTATACAGAATGATGACTGCCTATTTTTACGTACCTGCTAACTTTCAACCAGTCTGCTGGTATGGATGACACAAGACTGTTCTTGACTTCAATCAAAAACTGAATCAAACAAAAAAAAAAAAGCTATGCATTAAGATAAGTGATAAACAGATCATGAAATTCTTTAGCAATCTAATCATACAAAAATAGGATTTTGCCCAAGAAGCAGTGTTAATTCACAGTACTGCAGTGCAATGAGTGCCAATTCGAAAGAGACATATAAAAACAAACAAAATAACACAAGGATTCATTTTTTAAAATTATTGTAGCATGCTGCTACACGTCAGCTGTAAAGCAAATGTCAATGTATTTAAACACAAGTCTTAAATGAGTATCTTTTGGGGATCAATGTTATCAAGTGTGCAAGATATTCACACCTTTCAAGAGCTCCTGTGGCCCATTTCTATATCCTAATCGCTTACCTATTCTCAATACTAGGGAAGGAACTTGCATTTTCCTTAAACAATAAAAAAGAAACAAAAGACACCAACCTCGAACAGAAACCAAAGGGTACCCTCTCAACAGAATCCACTGAAAATGGTGCAAGGGCTTGCTAAAGAGAAGCATGAGGAGTTCTGGTGGTCTGTGGTGCAATTTTCTCTGAAACATGGATGCAGGATCCAGAGTAGAGAATATGATCCCAGAACCCGTCCGCTTTGGGATGGTCACTGCAGCAGTGAATGTGACATTTTACAAGTGTGCTGTGGCCCAGAGAAGTGAGGTTCATCTCTCGAAGGTGAGTGGACTTCATTCTGGGCGTCCGACAGCAAGGGACTCGGGCATGCATCCTTGCCACCCCCTAAGGAGCTGCTACTGAAGAGCCTGTCAGCAGGATTGGGCACTCCGGTTGATGTGGCTGGAGTAGAACGCTAATGGAGCTGCAAAGCTTGCCACAGTCAACAAGAACTTAATAAGACAAGCAATGTTTAGCAGCTACAAATATGAGATTCAACAAGAAACATTGTATTACAATCTTTTCAAAGTCGATAAAAAAGGATTATTGGGTTTCGTTTCTAAACATAATTGTACATTTGGAAGCAATCACAGTATTTTCTTAAAAAGACAGTCATGACATGATTATTCATATGTAGTGAACAAAACAAATGGAAACCTAAGTTTCATAACAGTATTCTTTTTTCTTCATGCTATACTTAGGTGATAGGATATACATACACATCACTGAATCTAGGGTTAATGCTCCAAAATGCAAAAGTGCTCATGCTTTGGGTTACAATTTGCACAGTATTAAACAGCTATATGAAAGTGGTGAGACATGTTTAAATATGTGCAAAAAATACATTGTCGTTATTTAAACGTGCCCAACCAAGTCCATAATTATAAATCTTTCACCTGGAATTATCAATGCTTCAACAAGTGGCTAAATTTCTATATTGATCACGAGCAGTGCCAGCGTAAAAGCCCTATGTACATAAGGAATGGGACTAAGTCAGAATATCTCAGCACAATCAAAATGAGTCCACTAGTGTCTAGGAGGAAACATACTCATGTTGTAGTATACTCGTCCAAAAGTTGTACCCAGTGGTCAGCACATCAATGAAATCTCCAGAAAGGAGATTTCGAGCGCACAAACGTATTGCAATGTTGTCAGGATACTAGACAACAGAAAGTGCAGATGCATATGTACATTCAGAGGAACAGGAGTGTGTTAAGAAACAGAGCAATTCGTACCCCGGCCAGGAAAGGTGGTCTTTGTAATAACTAAAGACAGCAGGTTGAGACAGTGTATCAACACATGATGGTTAGAAAAGACTGCCTCAGTGAGGCCTGCTTCCAGTAAATTGTTTTAAAAGTTTCAGAGACCGGAAAGGGGAGCATTATATTATACGTGACGGTTGCCTAAGTAAGTAATGCTGAAGCTCGAATGGATTCTAAAGCTCAATTTGGAAGGCGAAACGTCAAAGATGAGTTATGCAAATTCAATACTGACCCATATCCATGGTTAACATGGATATCAAAATTTCAACTCAAGGACTTCTGAACTCAATGAAATTAATGTTGTTAATTAACACTAAGCCAATAGATCTGTTTAGGGCTATTGGATTGCATGTCATGACCGTAAGTGAGGATTATGCTCTCTGTCTTCGCTTTTATTTGAATAGCAGCTGTGTCAGAACAGGTGGGTGAAGTGGGCCATGCAAGAAGCTGGTATAGATACTTGGGAGTTTGGGGCTCATTCTACCAGAGGAGCTAATGACTCCAAGGCTTTTCCCTTGAGCACTGGATTGGAAAATATCATAGATAAGGCACCTCGTCTTCAGACTCTGTTTTTAAGAGTTTTTATGTTAAGCCGCTTCATTCTATGGAATCATTAGTGGTGGAAAAGCTTTGAACTACCATAATCCTCACCTCCGGTCCTGACATAGAATAGAACATTTCCTAGCTTCTGTAACGAAAAGTTTCAATTCTATTAAGGATACGAAGGAGGGGATTATCCCGCCCGGTGTCTTGGATCAACTATGCTGCCCGGTTAAATGATCTTCGTACCAAAGATAAGTAATCGCTTTTGAGCTTATATCTTACTTAAGAGTCAATTAATTTCCTTATCCTAGTCAGCGTTGCTCAAGTTTGACATTGCATCTCAGTTCATAAGCCGTGTAAAGTTCTGTAGGGTATTCCATGCATGTAGTGTTACTTCTTTCGTAGGAAATCATATGGGCAAACAGGAATCATGGTTAATTTTCAGCTGCTCATCGTTCAACAAAAGAGGAAGATAGCGGGCTGACAAGGACCTATAATGAGCTGTGGGACACTCACATTGGCTGTTTTGTTTCATGAACTTTTCCCTGATGTTCATGGGACTTGTGGTTGTTTAATGTTCTGACATGGCTGCTATTGGAATAAAAGTGAAGAAAGAAAACATAATCCTCGCCTCCGTGCCCTTAATAGAATGAAAACTTTCTGTTACGGAAGCTAGGAAATTTTATATTAGCATTGTAAAGTTGAGTGCTGAGCACAGGCAGCAGCCAGGCAGTTAGATCACTTCAGATACTTGGGTATACAGATCATACATGCAATACCCATTGTGGACATACAGATTACACATGATACCCAATATGATATTTTACTAGGTGGAGCACGTTTTGAATGGCTGAGGAGGCCTACTGCATTTTGGGTTACACTGCACTCCTATTGTAGGGGAGGGTGCCAAAAACAATGGTGGTTTTGTTACCCAGATTCTTATATCTGCTGCATAGGTTTGTTTCTGAAAATTGCTAGTCAAATTGGTTTGAGCTAGAAAACGTTTGGTTGGAGATATTACATTTGCCCAATGAGAGAGGGAGCTTGTGCAGCCAGATATAGAATAGTGTATACTGCCTTGTAGCTCCTACATGCTGCGTCATGGGGGCCCATTTGGCTACACCCAGAGAGAGGCACTCAAGTACCCTTAGGTTCTCCTACTGATGGGATACAAAGAGGCAACAGGTGTCCCTAGCCTGATCCAGTTAAGGGTGTAATTATGAAATTGGGCAAGTAAAACAATTATGTAAAAAGGATCTATACTCCAGGGCTGTCTCTCTGTGAGTTAAGCTAGGCTTTGAAAACATGATAGATGATAAAGTAGTGACTAGATCGGTGAAAGATGGTTGTTACATGAGACCAGTTCTCGGAGGGCAGTTTCCTCTCCTCTGAAGAGGAAAAGAAGCAATTTGGGTGCAATTGGGACAATTCCTCCAAAATGCAAGATTAGTTGGAATAGCTCATGAAACAGACCTTATGCCAGCAGGACCCCGAGAAGGTTGTTAAATTGCTTCAAATATTAGTCCATGCAGAGGGTGGTGAAAACGTCTCAGCACTGTATGAAGCATTTAGGGAGAAGAGGTCCCCCTCAATTCCACAAGGACAGCACATAGCCATGGACTGATAATGTGCTGGAGTCTGCAACTATGTTAAACAGGTATCCAGTACTGCACCATTAACATTAATCCAGTTTAATTACTTATGTAATTGACTGATTAATGGATTGCTACTTATGCTAGATTTTTAGATCCCTTATTTGCTTCAAAAGAAATATACGTGTGATTGGAGGTGCCCTAGTTGCAGAGGAGTAGAAGCACATTTTACTCACACGCCGTGTCTGTGCAGTGAAGATCAAATATTTTGGGGATAAATAATGGACAGGAGGCAGAAGGCAATGAAGCCAATGGTTACAATGACGCAGAGGCAGGGTCAGCTGGTCCTGACTGCATGACTTAAGTGAGGGGAGATGCAGTGCATATAACAATACATTGGCTGCAGCCACAAACGCCTAGATTGAAGTCAGACTAAGGATATCCCAGAATGGGTGTTAACAGAAAATTATTAATGGTGTGGTGAGAAAAGGGTGCCAAAATAATGGAAACACTAGTGAATTGGGCCATGGTGCTGAAAGAAAAGGGACAACCGTGGGAGATGGAATGAAGCTGATATACTTGGTATAGGAGTCAAAGTATAACATACAATAGAGGATGCATTCTAGTGTGGTATACCATAGCTGATTAAAGGGCTTAATGTCTACCATTGCATAATAATGGCAGGTTAGATGCAAGACAGGTGGAAAGTGAAAAGGTACATACTGGAGTTCAGAAGAAACACCAGTGGACATTGGTTGAGTATTGGCACTGTCGGACTCTCCAGAGGATACCATATTGCTAAGGTCAGTGTCTCTGTTTTGTTTTCTATAAATTATAAATAAAATCTAAAAAGATAAAATACATGGAGAGCCCTCTGGGTCATAGTGTGAATGCCAAGGAGGAACAGCCTGCAGAATATATCAGCCATATGAAATTGTCAGGCGACTAAGCAGGGCCTAAATCAACTCTAAATTTTATGACAAGACCAGAGGCTCCTATTATGCTATTCTTTTCTTGTTTATTTAAATAGCAACTGCAGTCAAGACAAAACTACAACTCCCATCAGACAAAACTACAACTCCCATCAGGCAAACGAAAGTGGCCAATAGGGAACAACAAGTAGTCTAGTATAATGCACCAATCACCAACGGGCTGTCCCTATAATACTTATCTTGACTGAGAACAGTCCCTCTTTTCTTGCTGCTCGCAGTCAAGATAAGTATCTTTATACATTTCATATATTGGTTATATGCACTGTTTATTGTACTAATAATTTCATTAACGCTGTTTGCTCAAGCGTATGCTTATCCCGCTGCTGTGTTTCTGCTCAGTGGGCTTGTTGCCGCACGTCTTCCCTGCGGCGCGGGCTCCTACCTGGCATTGTCCATTTTAACCTTCGTAGCGCGACTGCCATATTCAACCGATGGTCACAGGGAACAAACGGCAAGTGCTTTATCGCGCTCCTCAACTTCGGTCCTTTTTTCCTTTAATTAACATTTCGTCGGACCCTCCGACAGCTTTTCCCCATGGCACACCTCAGCCTACGACCGCTCCCTTTGTTTTACCCACCCATAGGCGGAGCGCACTCAGTTTGCAATCGGTTCTTCTGAGGAAATTAACCCTTTCCTCACCGTGTTTGCCTGTCATTCCCCAGAGCTTGTACTTTTTCAGCACAATGGACAGCTCCTCCATTTCTCATGCTGCCATTGAGGAGGAGGAGGTTATTAAAGAGAATTTAAATGATTTTATCCAACTATCAGTTGAACAAGCAGACACTGCTTCACTGGAAAAATTGTCCAAAAATCTTGAAACTTTTGTGGTAAAATTAGTTTCCAAGATGATTTTGGCCCAGTCTGCGGGGGATAGCAGAAAGCGTCCTTGTGCTGCAAAAAATACCAAAGCGACGTTATTGATTGGTGAGGGTTCCTCACACAGGACAGAGGACGTGGTTCCTCAAAGGCCTCCCTTAAGAGAGGGGATAACCTCTAACAAATCGTCTAAAAAATGGGTATCTAAATCCAAACATATTTCTTCTCCTATTATAATATCGAAAATTCTGGACGCTGATGATGAATTGCATGACCATAACCCGGATTCAGATACTTCCGACATTGATAATGGAGATTCTTTGTCCCCTCCTCCTCCCAAAAAAGCCAAACTCGAGGCCCAGGAGCTTTCCAAGTCGTGCAAAGTCACATATGCAGATGGGGATCCTATGTTCGACCCTGACATTCAGCATCCGCATTCTACTGAATGGTTTCCGGCGGACCATGTGGCTGAATATGTGACCTCTAGATTGCACACCCCCCTTGACAAACAAGTCAGAGCGAAACTAAAATCGGAATGTCCTCGCCCATCTCTCCGGTCTAAAATTTCAGCAACTCCAGCTATTGACACTTCCCTCATCACTTTTTTCACCTAGTTTGGTAAAGACCCACGCAAAGGAGTCGATAAGGCCTGGTCCACATGCCAGGACAAATTGTTGGATGTTGTGAGACCTTTGACCTGCATTTTTGATATGGCAGAAGCAGCCCGTTTTGAAAATTCTAGCGTGGACCCTGTTGAGTTATCGTTATGGGTACAAGGAGCTTTGTGTTTATTAGGCAACGCCAATTCTGCAATAATCCATGAGTGCAGAAAGGGGCTCCTGCTCAAGCTCGATCCCAAACTTGTGAGTCTGGCAGTCTCAGATCCAGGGATTAAAGCAGAAGGTTTCCTTTTTAGTGACTCGTTTATCAAAGAACTCAGTAAATATGTTGCTACGTTTGCATCACTAGACAAGGCGCAACAATCGCTTAAGAAAATGTTCTCCAGTCGGGTTTTCACCAGGTCCGGCAGAGGCAGGAACCGATTTGCCGGCCGAACACACAATAACCAAGGGCCCCGTGGCGCATATTCCAGCACCTACCAGGAGTACAGATCTCAATTTTACCCACAGAGAAATTGTGGTTTCAGAAACCAGGGCAACAGAGGTTCCAGGTTCTCTTCCCAGCCCAGTAAGTCAAACTTTTCACCTTCCTGTTGTAGGAGGTCGTCTTTTATTGTTCCTTCCAGAATGGCAGTCTGTCACAGCAGATCCTTGGGTTTTAAACACCATCCAGGGTTACACTATTGAGCTCTACTCAGAGCCTTTTCAATCAATCTTTCCTCATCCTCCCCAGGTTTCTTTAGAAATAACACACTTGATTTTCCACAGAGATTCAATCTCTTCTTCAAAAACAAGCAATTGTCCCTTGCCTTCTGGACCCTTTGGGCTTTGTCAGCTCAGACTTCTTAGTTCAAAAGAAAAACAAAAAGATGCATCCAGTTATCAATCTAAAACACTTCAACCAATTTATCGTCTACCGTCACTTCAAAATGGAGACCATCCTTCATCTCAGAGATTCTTTACTTCAAGGCGACTGGATTGTTCGGTTAGACCTTCAGGATGCGAATCTCACAGTCCCCATGCATCTGGATTCAAGGATGTTTTTACAGTTCCAATGGCTCAATCAAATATATTATTTTTCCTCCCTACCTTTCAGTCTTTCTTCCGCCCCATGGTGTTTCACGAAACTTATTAAACCGGTCGTAGCCTTTCTCAGAGCTCGAGGAGTCAGATTCATCATTTACTTGGACGATATCCTCCTCATGAACCAAAGTCGTTCGTCTCTTCTTTCTCATGTTCATCTAGCCTACACTCTTTTCACAGATATCTTCATTATCAACGACGAAAAGTCTTCCTTAGTTCCTGTTCAAATAATAGAGTTTTTAGGTTTCCTGGTGGATTCCGTTTCGCCACACTTCTTCTGCCATCAGCAAAGATTAAATCCATCAAATCAGAAATTCTCCAAATTTTACGTAGTTCCCTTCTTTCTATCAGATCCCCAGCAAGAACAGTAGGCCTTCTGTCATCCTCAATCCAGGCAATTTTTCCAGGCCCGTTACATTATCGAGCCCTCCAAAGATTAATGATTGGTCATTTTCAAAAAGGTCTTGCTTATTCGGACTCTATCACCCAAGATCAAGACTCTCGAACAGAGTTGCAATGGTGGATAGACCATTTAGACGCATGGAACGGCAGGACTATCTTTGCATCAGCCCCAGATCTTGTATTAGAATCAGATGCAAGTCTGCTAGGTTGGGGGTCCCAGTGTGGTCCAATCGCGACTGGAGGTACATGGTCTCTAGAGGAGTCAAGGTTGCACATCAACTGTTTAGAGATGCTTGACAGTTCCTTTGCGATCAAAAGCCTGACAAGAGACAGAGTTTGTTGCTCAGTTCTTCTCAGGATGGACAACGTCTCAGCGGTCCGTTACATCAACCATTTGGGAGGCACAAAGTCCAAACCTTTAGCGGAATTAGCAAAAGGGTTTTGGGATTTTTTTCTTCGAAACAGCATCTCAGTCCATGCAGAATACTTACCAGGCAATCTCAATTCAGTGACACATTGACACTCTCGCCATTTTCGAGACTCAAGCGATTGGAAACTCCATCCCGAAGTCTTCAACACCATTCATCACAAATGTGGCCCTTTTCCCATAGATCTCTTCGCTTAACATCTCAACACACAGCTTCCACAGTTCTTCAGTTGGCGCCCAGATCCCTCAGCTCTAGCCTTCGATGCTTTTTCTCAGGATCGGTCAACCTCCCTAAATTATGCCTTCCCTCCTTTCATCATGATAAGCAGGTTGCTAGCTCAAGCAAGACGTCAACAAGCTACGTTGGTTCTCATTGCTCCTTTTTCGGCAATCCCCAGTGTGGTTTTCCACTATTCTGGAACTATCAATAGACTCTCCCTTTCTTATTCCCTCCTTTCGGGAACTACTCTCCAATCCCCTCAGCCTTCCTCACACCCTTATCCTAGAGAATCTCCTAACTCTTTCGGCCTGGAAAATATCAGGGAATCCCAGTCATTCTCTTCTATTTCGTCAGAGGCTTCAAACCTCATTGAAATTTCCTGGGCTCCGGGAACAAATCAGCCTGGTCTCTTTCACATAGCTGATGTGTGGGAAGACACATCGGTCCCCTTACAGCAGATTTAACCTTTATCGTTACTTTTTTGGCAGCAGAAGCCAGTAAAGGTACGACTTACCATACCATTAACTTGTACAGGTCCACCATATCTTCTTCACACACTTACATCAAGTGGGAGAACATCCGTTAGTTTGCCGTCTTTTAAAGGGAGTAACATTTTTCAATCCTCTTAAACCTAAATACAGTTTTTTGTGGGATGTAAATGCTGTTTTTAATCTTTTTATTTCTTGGCCAGACAATACAATGCTTACTTTGAAAAAAATAATCTGCCAAGCTTACCATGCTTTTACGCCTTGTTTCTTTTTAGCGGCTCTCTGTTAAAGCTTTGGATGATATTGCTCGTCATTTTACTCCAACAGGTGTTCTTTTTAAAGTTCACAGACGCACAAAGAACTTTCGCCAGTTTTTTATCCTTATTTCCCTGACCACCTTAAGTTATGTGTGGGCCAATGTTTGAAAGTTTATGAACAACAGACAGACAATTTGAGAGCTTCCTCAGCATCTCAACGCCTCATTTCTTTCAGAAAACCTTTCAAGCCTGTTTCCTCCCCTACTTTAGCTCGTTGGGTCAAATGGATTATGTCCTTAGGGGGCATCAATACTTCTGTCTTTAGGGCCCATTCAGCCAGAGGAGCTATGGCTTCCAACGCTTTTTGGGCTGGTTCCTGGCTGGAAGACATTCTCAGATCGGCTGACTGGTCTAATGATAATGTATTCAAAGTGATTTATTGTAAACCAGTTCAACATGCTTCATTAAATGTGATTGATTTGGTTTAAACTAGAATAATAGGAGCCTCCGGTCTTGTCATAAAATGTATATTTTCCTAGTAGTTTATGAAGGCAAGTCTTAATTTTATTAAAGACACGGGGGCGAGTATTATCCCACTCTACAAATTCTTATTTTTGTTTATTTCCTCCCTAACAGCATGTTCAGCGACTCCACAGGCTTCCTCCTAAGAGCTGCTTCGCTCAACGACACCTTGCAGGAGCCCCCCATCAACTGCATTTCAAGTCAACCATCTTCAGTCAGACGTTCGGACCCTTCCAAGTTCTGTTTCTGGACCGCTAATTGTTCTACAGGAACTTTTGTCCGTTTTCATGGCAATATGCATATGTTGTTCTGTTATTCCATTATTTGTTACTTTTTAATCTTGTGCAAGAAAAAAGGACTGTTTTCAGTCAAGATAAGTATTATAGGGACAGCCCGCTGGTGATTGGTGCATTATACTAGACTACTTGTTGTTTCCCATTGGCCACTTTCGTTTGCCTGACGGGAGTTGTAGTTTTGCCTTGACTGCAGCTGCTATTTAAATAGACAAGAAAAGAATAGCATAATACTCGCCTCCGTGTCTTTAATAAAATTAAGACTTTCCTTCATAAGCTACTAGCAAAATCTACGTTTACCTTTACTAAAGGGAAGAATTACTCTAGTTGAGGATGTTATGGTTTCAGACAGTACAGCTAAACCTTGTCAAAGAAAGACATCGAAGTTCCAGAAAGAAGGGACACGGTTACTTTCCAAAGCGCTGTTCATCAGTGCAACATAAGAATAACAAGCATTGCCAAAGCTAATAGGTTCAGATTTTTCTTAATGGAAGCGTTCAGTAACAGTTAGGTGACTGTGCGTGTTGTCCCCAGTTTCCCTGGAAAGAAAATCCCATAAAGAAGCAGCATGTGTACCCTCAAAGAATTGTGTTATGAAAATGAGTCTGATGATGATGTTTGTGTTGTACGTGGTAAACTTAAATAGCACACGCAGCAACATATTGCATGGTAGATACTTTTAACAAAGGGTCAGTGTCTCATTTGCATCAAATAGAGAGCCTAAGTGGATGTTGAATTTGCGAACAAAAAAGGATCTGAATCCACAACAAGCTATCATGACAGCAAAGTGAAACAGATGAACCATAGTGTTTCTCTGACAACAAGCACTTCCTAAAGAAAAATTATATAAATCAGCTATGAAAATGCTGATATTTCAGCAAAGTGAATACATCAAAGAATACACCCTGACTCAATTAGAAAACATTACTTGATTACGCATTGGCAAAGCCTAATGGGAACACAAATTTAACACTATAAGTCAGCTTATAAAGCAATGGCAAAATATAAAAAACACATTCTCGCCAAAAGCAATGGAGACTGACCCAAGTCCACTATTTCTCTACACTTCCTTTTGGATTTTTTAAAAACTGATGACACAAGGCTGTCTACACACATTATTAGATAAAGCTGTCTATAACCGCACCAAGAGCCCTATTTGAACAATTCATCTCTAAAACGGAATGACATGCAGTTTAAAGGGAAGAGAAATGCTCACAGATAATGAGGACCATAAAGCTGATGGTAGGTTTTCTTGTTAAGTGGGGGGCGTGGCCTTGGAGGTCAAGATTGGCAGTCAAGCCCTAGCAAAGCTTCCGTCGCCTGATCTCTAATCAACATGCATCCTGCCCAACACGAGTCACACTTATCCCTCTTCCCTGACTGTAGTCTGCTGTTGGGCTCCGGGCCCCCTCCATGCCCCCTTTTTGGACAGTGCAGGAGTCAGTGCAGGTGCCAAGAGTGGTAGAGGACCCCTGGGCATTGGTTCAAATGGGATGCACATAAGAAAAGTTGGATACACATTCAAGTCCCACTGTGGCATTACAAATGGCTTTGGAGGGAACATATGTAGTAGACCTTTAAGAAAACTTGCCACAGCAGTAGGCTTAAATAAAGATTGATCCAGCAACTTCAAAACTGCGGGAAGTTCAGACAAATGGCTTTCAACAGTGCCCAATGCAAGGCCTTTTTGGGACAATGACAAAACAAACAACACTTCAGACAGCTTAGCTTGTAGTGGTCCAATCTAACGAGTGCTGCACCAAGACATAAACTTGTCCCGGCAGCTGGTGTATACCAAATTCCGAGATGGGTGCCTGGCTGTCAGAATAACATGAAGAACTTCAGGAAGAAAACTGAAGGACAATAGCTGTATCAGCTCAATCACCACTCATGGAGGTGCTAGATGCAGGACCCTGCCCTGTTGCTTCAAAAGTAGATCCTCCCGAAGCAGAAGCTTGATCCGAGGACAGATGCTCATGCCCAAAGGTTCTGGACACAACACCCTTCTAGCCCAGTGTGGAGCCATTAGGATGACTTTGGCCAGGTCACTCTTGATGGTCTTCAGAACTCGAGCCAAAAGAGACAGAGGCAGGAGTCTGAACTCCACTCTATATGGAATGTGTCTCCGAGAGAGAATCTTCCTGGGAAATGCTGACACTGCATTGTCAGCTGTAGTGAAAAAATCAAGTCAAGGCTCTCCCCATTGATGGAAAACACCCTGTGCCACCTCCGGGTTTAACTGCCATTTGTGTTCCGCTAGGGTCGTCAATTGAGTTTATCTGCCATGAAATTTAGAGATGCCAGCAGGTGGTTTACGAAATACACTAGCGAGTAAGCCAGTTCCACAGGAGCAAAGCTTCCTGGCATAGGATCCAATACCCCATTCCACTCTGCTTGTTGCAGTACCACATGGCAATGACAAGCACACTGCCTGCAACTACAACAAATTCATGTGGAGCTAAGTTTCCCCTTGAGACCAGAGTCCTCTGATCTCCACCTCTCACAGATGATGGCCTCCCCAGACCAGTAGTGATGCATCCGTCACCACAGTTAACACTGGATAGGGTGAACATGAGGCATTGTTGACTACCAGGATGCAGGAGACCAACAGTCCTAGCAACCTGACCCCGATCCTCACTGAGATCCAGGACTGAGGTTGAAACCTCAGGATCATAGCTCAAATGTCCTGGCCTCTCTGCTTTAGAGGGGATGGATGAAACTGCATTATATCCACAATAGCACCGATAAATGGGAGCACCTGTGATTCACTATCATCTGGAGGTGGTCTATGAATGCCTGGGGTGAACCTGCCGTCAACAGCCAGTCATCGAGGTACAGGAAGACTGTTACACCTGCCCTCCAAAGGAGTGTTGCAACCAGCACCAACAGCCCAGAGGCGCCTATAAGGCCAAAGGGGGAGTAATATCCAGTTCCTACTTTCAAGACCAGAACCCACTTTATAGCCCTTATGGCCAGATTGGCCCACACTTCCTGCTGCAAAAACAGACATGTTCATCCATCAGCGGCACTGCGCTGATGGATACAGAAAGAAATAAAAGGGCATATCCCCGCTTCAAAGGTTGTGAGACACATGCATTCTGAAGTGATGGCTTGCCACTCTTGAAGGAAATGTTGAATCCTGCCTCCTACAGGGTTGGTGTGTGTCAAAAAGGGCCCACTAAAGTGGTTTTGTGGTTGTGGTTACTGGAGGGTCTGTGGTCTGAGCTGCATGTTATCCCTGATGCCCTAAAAGTTGTCTCTAGAAGCTGTGATTCCTGACATGAAATAGCAGGCATTAGCGTTATTGGAACCCTCTAATGTAACCAGAAAAGGGACAAAACTGTTAAGGAACCTACTGGGTTGGGAAGATATCGCCAGGGAACGCAGAGTAGCTTCACTTTTCTTAAGCTTTCCAGGGTACAGTCTACTGTCTCACTAAAGAGAGGAGACAAATTAAATGAAATGTCCATTGAAGATACCTGTACTTCACCAGGGAAGCCAATAGACTTTATCCAGGCATAGTGTCAAAGCACCAGACTCATGCCCATTGTCTGACCCAACCAGCCAGTTGTTTGGACGCCAGATCTAATAAAAGATTCTGCTCCATCCTGGCCGTCCTATATTATTTGGGCACAGAAGTTGTAGGTCCTCTGGGACTGCCAGCAGGATGTAACCAACAACATATCATAAAGATGACAGTAGTGGTCCAGGAGGCAGCTGGTATTGACTGAGCAAAATGCCAAGATTAGAAGATGAGAAAACCATAACTCAAGTTGCCACAGAAGCCTGTGCAGAACCCAAAATGAGTTCACACGGAATAGACACTGCCGAGTGTAAACCTACCAGCGGACCCTATAAAGGATGCCTCTGAGCACCTCTGGGGTTCAAAGGTGCACCAGAGGCAGCAGAATTGTGCCAAGTTTGCACAGCCAGATCCGCTGGAGGCATCTACTGGTTGCAATGTCGAGAAAGCGATAAAGAAATCTGGGTTACACTCGGACCAAACTCAGACTCAGCTCTTCAGGAGTTTGAAACCGAGACTGAGAGGCACGCTGACATCTCTGGAGGTCGAGAATGGAGAAAAGGAAAACTGATTCCCGCTTTGACTTCTTGTACTTCTTTTTGGACTTAGCTGAACACTTCAACTGTGACAAAGTCTTGGTGAGAGTAGAACTTCAGAAAGAGAAACGGACCTTAATTTTGCTTTCTAATGGTGTGGCGCAAAGTCTTCGAGTGTTTGATGATGTTGGGTTCTCTGGACACAGTTGTCGTAGGCCCTAAAGTTGCACTCTGACCCTAGGCACCACAGACATACAGTATGGGTACTGTCACAGACATTAAATCATGTTGATTTGGGAGGTGCCAAATGTTGCTTGCACACTGGTAAAAAAAAATAGAATTTGGATTAAAAATACAAGTTTGCATCAAATCTGTGCATTTTCTTGGCTATGGTGGGAGCAAATGCAGCAGTCATTACTCTAATGGTGCAAGGACATGAGTGTTACCCACATATAAACTGTGCGTGTAAGAGCTCCACTGATGTACAACCATTTTCAGGCTCCACGTGACACCACAAGGGTAGTAAAGGTAAATATTAAAGGGATTCTGTAATGGGCTAGGCCACACTTGTCTTATATCCATGTGCTATTTAGATTACTTTTAATGATTAACATAGAAACATCTATGTTTTGATATGTTTACATTACCTCTTGTCCGGACACAGTAACATAAGTGGCAGAAGGATTCTTCAGCATTCTTCGTATGTCTTGCATATGGGACTCAATCTGTGACACCACCTCCTGAATTTGAGATTTTCTTTGTTTAATTATGGGAAAGTCTGTGAGATCCCGAAACAACTCCGTTTTATCACCTTTCCTAGAACAAAATGTGTGTAGGTTAAAGGAAAAACAATTTGATGTCTTCTTAACAAATACAACATCGAACAAATGATTACAGTTAAGGGAAAAGGGTATATGATTCCATGGCACAAGGTCTATCTTCGTTAGAATATCTATCAGTTTTCTACCACTTGGCAAAAAAAAGACAAACTTTTTTCGCCACCAGGAAACTTGTGCTAAGCAACTTAGGTCCTGTGAGCGGCCTAGAATAATGCTCCTTATTTTCCCTTTATGAAATTGTCATTGCCAGGGGTCGCTGTAATTCCAGGGTAGGAAAATGGCCGGGATTACAAGACTTTAGGAAATAAAATGATGGAATGAAAATGTGGAAATCGGTATTTCGAGGCGCTGGTAATGAGGGCCTAAAATGGAAACACGTAAACATGAGCAAATAGTAAATGGAAAGGAACTAAAATAGATGAACTATGAAACAAGAATACATGAAAATTAGTTTGAGATATTTTTTAAAAGGCAGGCATAAAGGCATAAAGTAAAATGTTCTAGCTGGTGTGAAGGAAAGTTTAATGTTATTAAGGACATGCAGGGGAGGCAAATGCTTTTACTTTGTTCACTTTATTCCCAGGCAGCTTTAATAATTCATCACTTTACAACAAATTATCTTTCGCATGAGAACTCGGGGAAAAATACAACGGACTCATAACCACTCCTAGTCCAATGAACTAAACTGACAATATTGGGGAAAGTAACCGTCTCACCAACTATCTCTTGCCTAGAAGACGAAGTCTCTCTGTCATGCCTTAACACACTCCACAACGCTTAATTGTTGGGTTCATTGAAACCTAGGTAGACGCTATGGATACATTAACTTTAAAGAGGTGAATCTTGACATGGGCGAACCATTCGTTTCGAAATAGCATCATTTATCTGCAGATCTGTTATTGCTTGGTCTGTAAGGGCCATTTCGCTTCCGAAGAAGGCAAGTGATCAGGGACAATTGAACTGTCTTGTGAACCATAGAATTCAACGAGGAACCCCAGAATAAACTGTATGACCCCGGTGTCCTATGTTAGAATTTGCCAGTATGTGAACAAACTTGGCTACCCTTCACCCTACCTTTGCAAAGGGAAGAATAAGACTTATTGGATTAGCCTCCTTGGCTATTATTGCCTCTGTATGTTGTCCTGGGGATCTGGAGAGAAAGAATTTCTAATACATGAGTGGTATTGCCATTGGAAACTTCTGGAGCCCTATCCGCTCTGTAGGGGTTGGCGGGGAAGGAGTCGGTCAAGCCCCTTGTACCTTGACTAGCTACAAAGAAAATCTTGAGTGTGAAGATATATATATATATTTTTTTTTAAATAGAAGCTTGCACCATGTCCAATGAGGTAAAGATCGAGATGAATTTTCCAAGCTCCTTGATGAATGGGTCTCCAAGGATACCACCCTACGCTATAGGACCACTTCTGAAGGCGCTAGGTCTCTTAATTTTGAGTCTGCTTTAATGTATAGAAATCTGCTTATTTCAGTAGAAATGGTGCAGTTGGCATTTAATAGGAAAATGACCACTCTGTGGGCCAAACCAGACAGCATATCAGGGACCCCAACTTATTATCTTCCTCTGTCACGTCTAGGATTTTGGTTAGGGGTCCATGCCTCACCAAATCTTATCTTGGCATGAACCTCAGTAGTGGTCAATGCCTTTCTTAAGACCTTAGATGTATTTTGCAAAGAAGGTGGTCATTCTCCGATCATCCTTAGGATGGTGGTTTGGGGACACACCACCATGATCTGGTCACAGAGACTTCCTTATCTATTTCTATTTATTGCCATTTCTAAATTGTACAACTGCCCAAGTAGGGCTTCCCGGAGCTAGACGGCAGAGAGAAGTTCCAGATTCCAATGTACCAACTCAGTTCCTAGGGGTTTTCCTAAGGCAGCCTTCTGCATAAGTTGGCTACTTTCACTGCAGGGGTCCATCAGATGAATAAAGATCTGAGGGTGGGAGAGGACACCCATCCCTGTTTTCTGGGTCTGTATTAGGTGCGTTAGGGTCTGATACTGGTCACCTGGGCCTGTTTGATTCTTGGTCCCCATCAGAATCCCCTTTCGAGTCGTCCCTGTCCAAGTGATTCAGCGTTCTTTAGAGTTAGGAAGAAAGTTGGTTGCCTAGGTGTCTGGCATTCCCACGCCCTGCAGGGTAGCATTCTTCAGGGGATCAACATTACATGACAAAAAGAAAGGCTCTTTTAAGCCTGTCAAAGGCCTAAGGGTCAACACCTTGTTTGCCTTTGCTTTTAGCCTCTACTTTGTAAGGTGATATGCCAGATTGCCATTAAAGATCTGGGACCTGTGAAGGTCCAGGTGTTCTCCGCCCTAGGAGGAACTCTGGGGAACTGCAAGCCAGATGCAAGACATTCCTCTTGAGGTGCACAATGGCTGCAGTCACCACCTTATACACTGAGGCATTCAAAAATATCATTCCAGGGAATACATTCTACAGATTCTTTCTCCATGTACAAGAAATACCCGCACTACATTCTGCTCGGCAATTTGGGGCACTGGACAACCAGTATAGATTGCGAGATCAAGTTTCTCAATTGCACTGAATCCCAGCATCACTCTATGAAATAGTGAAGCTTTACATATTGCTTGGGTGGATGTCCCTAGTCACCATCAATTAGTTACTGTGCTAATAACAATTCCTGCAGGGGCATCTGACTCCAAATTGGGCTGGAGAGTTGTCAGTGTCCTGGTTGGTTATTTTACTCCCAGCTCTGATATGACTGGAAATACAGTGAGGGCCCCTCCGAACATGAAGATGGTTGCAGTTCCAAAGGTGAGTCCGTATAGGTGCAGCCAAATACGATTATGGTGGCTATTATCTCCTAAACAGTTATCTATAAATCTTTTGTGTTATTCTTGATATATACAACTTGTATTTTAATATATAATAATTATCTGTCGCCCCAATACAATAGCACATCTGTAATGACACGAAAAGATTACATGAACCGTGCTCTACATCAATGGCCACTGAACATTATTTTACAGGTAATTGCTTTGTATTGTGGTACTGGAAATCATACTTACTTGGCAGCTTCCTCATTTAGTATCTTTAAAAAATGTTGCACTGGACTGAGCATCTGTGGAATCTCTAGAAGAATTTTACGCAGCAAGGAAGATTTCACCTGAGACTGTATGGCTGGACCGAGAGCTTGAAATTCTGTCTCTAGCTGGCACAGGGTGTAGACAATCAGGTAGAATTCCTGGGTAGAGCACTGAAATAGAAAGGCTGACGTCATATCCTTGCATTACAATGCTGATTTATTACTTTATAAGAGCACTGTGTGAAGGAGCAGTGTATGCTTAGCATTTACTAAAATCCAAATCGCTAAAGACACAGGACTTAAAATTATCTTATACCTGTGGCAAACCATTCTTTAAAAAAATATATTTTTATTGTTTTTTGTGAACAATACACAACAAAATATAAGTGTCATACTTCCATAGAAATAACCTATAAACGGCGTGACTGTAAATGCAACATTAAGGAACCCAATAGGCCACAGTATCATCAGGGTAGGCCTGATAAAGAGGAGCACATCTCTGTTAGGGTGCCAGACATACAAGGGCAGCGCGGCATTCTCGCCTAATGGGATCATTGGAGGTAGCACACAGTCAAGATGCTACGTCATAGTATGTAACCCAGGGGTCCCATATCAAGTGAAAGTTGCGCAGGCAACTCCAACTCTTGTACACTGCCCTCTCTGCTGCCACATACATGTCCATTCCTTTTTTCCGTTCAGTCAGGGATGGGGTCTCTGGCGCCTCCCAATGTCTCTTTCCGCTATTACTAGGGCTAAGTTACAAAGTATAAGTCGTTTGTGGGGGAGATCTATGTCTCTGGGGACTCCTAGCAGAATATACCTGGGGTCTTCCGGTAAAACAGCATCAACTATATTCCCTAAATCAGTCAGCAGAAGTTTCCAATAGGGACGTAGTGCTGGACAAGACCAAAGTGTGGGGAAAAAGTCACCTCTACCATCCCCACATCTCAAAAGTCAGGGGAGGGCACCCACCCACCCCATTGCGTGAAGTTGGATTCTGCCATAATAAATGCAATGAAGTATTTTGAATTGAATGAGAAACTTTGGGAGGGTAACCATGTTAAACATGGCAGCTCTTCCCATGATCATAAGAGGGTGTGACTTCCTGTACTCGGTGTCCGCCTGGAAATTTGAAAGTATTTTGCCAACATTACGGCGAATACTCCTTTCCGTGTTGCATATCACATAGATGCCTAAATATTTGAATCCCTCATGGGTTACCTTCTGGCGGTCAGCAACGTCTTCCACCAGGAACAGCCTGCTCTCCATCTCTGAATTGCAGTAAAGGATTGATTTATTCCAGTTCATGGTATAGCTGGAGTGTTGGCCATACATTTCAAAGGTTTGGGCCATAGCTGGGAGCGAAACATGTGGATGGGTTATATCAAGAAGAATATCCATGTATCCATCCATCCATGTACAGCAATATTTTCTCTTCCGCGTGGAGGGAGCCTATGGCCTGGAATCCACGTATCAAAGAGTTATCACGGAAGTGACAGGCTAAGGGTTCCAGAGTAAGGGCAAAAAGACGGGGTCATAATGGACACCTCTGTCTGGTGCCTCTTTGAATACGGAAGCCAGGTGACATCACCCCATTGACCTGCACCTCTGTACAAGGTTCCTTATAAAATAGTGCCACCCATGCAAGGAATCTATAACCGAAACCCAGTTGTCGAAGGGCTGCTATCATAAAGAACCAGTGTACTAGGTCAAAGACCTTTTCGGCATCTAATGAGACAAAGATGTGGGATTCTGAGTGGGACTCTACCATGTTCATCCAGTTATGGAGTTGTCAAAGGTTGCTCCTAGTGGAACGCTTTGGCATAAATCACGATTGGTCCTGGTGAAAGAGAGGAAGCAACTTTTGAAAGTCTGGTGGCAAGTATTGTGGCGAGGCCCTTGGTTTCAACATTCAGTAGGGAAATGGGGCAGTATGAGCCACATGCTGTTGGAGGTATCCCCGAATTGTGGATGACAACTATTATGGCCCTGCATAGGTCGGGGGCAGGATCCCATCCTTTAATACTGATTCATATAGTTTATGTAGAGGAGGGGCCAATAGATCGATCTGCTTCTTAAAGAATTCTGGAGGGAGGTCGTTAGGGCCCGGGGTCTTACCCGCAGTTAGTCTTCCCACTGCCGTTTTGACTTCTGCAAGGGTTATCTCTTTATATAGGGCTTCTCTGTCATCTATAGGGAGTACCGGTAGGGGAATATTCAAATATTCCTCTATTTGGCGTGGGCCCACCCGGGAGGTCCCTGTAGAGATCCTCATAGAACCAGGCAAATTTGTCTGTCATCTCCTTGTCCGTCACATAAAGGACATCTACCCGTCCCTCTATGTGATTTACCCATTGTGCCTCTAATTCATGATGACCCAGCCATGCTAGAAACTTCTCTGCCTTGCTGCCTGTATCATGTAGGCAATTTTGCACTGCCAATTGTTGGATTATCACCTCCCTAGCTGCCAGGGCCTTATATTCTGTTCTCAGGGTCTGTTATCTGTCTAAGGACCTGAGGAGAAGGTGAGGTTGCGTACTCTGCCTCCAGGTGTCCCAACCTGTGCTCAATGTCACGGATTTCCTCATTTTCTTCCTGTTTTTTTATGGGCTATGATGTCTTGTGTCCTACCAAGAATCACTGCCTTATGGGCCTCCCACTGTGTCTTTATTTTCAGGGAAATAAAGTTTGTTCTCAGTTCTAATTTCATTTAGGATCTTCTCATCTTGTAACTCCCAAGCATTGAAGTGCCAGCCAGTGCCCCGGTCTTGTTGGCACGACCTATCATGACTGTGAGTGGAGAGTGGTCTGATAGACTGCGTGCCAGATATTCTGCGCTTTGTACCACCTGCACTTCTCCCGCTATACTGAATATATAGTCCAACCTGGAAAACACATTATGAACCCCAGAGTAATAGGAGTAACCCTGTCTAGTCGGGTGAGGTCTTCGCCATAGATGATTGAGGCCTAAAGTCTCTGCAAAATGGTTCAGTGGTGTACTTTTGGTAGAGGTCATTGAGTGTATTATGCTTGATCTATCTTGTGTAGGTGACATGACGTCATTGAGGTCCCCTCTCATTATGTGTAAAGAGGAATTCGTTTCTAGAAGGATATCAATCATTGCTTGCAATGTACGTTTCTGTAGACGGGGGGTGCATAAACATTGATGATAGTGACTTCTTCCTTGCCCCACATACCCTGTACCACTCTCATATGTCCCATTGGAACCGGTCCACCTCTTGTGGATTTGAAAGGGAAGGGTCTTCTTAAGTAGAATCGCCACCCCTCTTGCCCTCAGATGTAAAACCTGCATGTGCAAGAAGGGTATAATTTCCTCTTGCAAGAAAATGGCAGTGACTGCCTCTGAAGTGGGTTTTCTGCAGGAGACGTCTGGTTTATAGCGACGAAGGTACGCTGCCACTATCCCTCTCTTCACCTTGTGTCCCAGTCCATTTAAATTCCACATGAGTATAGAGTGTGCTCTCTTGGTGGAGTCAAGTCGTGTCATTGGTACCCTGATGTTTCAATGTTTTGGACCGTGTTAGGGAATAGAGACCATCATTTGACACTACATCTACATCTCACCGTTGTGTAGCTACAGATGAACAAGTGATAATCAAGCAAGACCGAACAAAACAACTCCAATCCCTGCCCCCTCCGTACCCTCCTCCTTGATGCATACATGGTCATGCTTTCTATAAACACAAAAGGATAACGAATGGAGTGCTGAAACTTTTCAAACACTCACCGCCATTTATGGGGAACAGGGTCAAGACTGATACGCATATGGCTAGGTCCAAACTGGGGTGGTATGGTGAGCAAAAGAACAATAGATGAAACCCAGTTCTGTGTTTGAAAAGTTTCAGCACTCCGGCCATTGTACTTTTGTGTTGCTAAAGTTACCCTAAGTAGGAAGGGTATGCCCACACGTGAGTCCCGTGATCACTGTGCCACTGGATTCAAGCTAGCCTGACTGATGAAGGGTGATACCCTGAAGCTGTTCCCAAGATGCTTGTTTCCTGTCCAGGGAGGAGCTGGCCTGGCAGTTCTGGCTGGACTGTTCCCATGGGGAACTAGATCAAGACTGATTTGCATATGGCTGTGTCCAAAGTGGGGTGGCATGCTGAGAAAATGAACCATGGATTAAACCCAGATCTGTGACTGGGGGTGAATGTCTGAAAGGTTTGGGCACTCTGTCCATCATCCTTTTGTGGTGCACATGCTTTCTATAGCCATTTTGTCACTGGATCAGGCCTGAGGATCTGTTGCCCACCCCACCCCAACTATAGATAATTACATATTCGTAGTTAACTTCAGCAAGGGAGGTTCACTCACTATCACCCCCACAACCTGAGAACTAGTTCCCACAATGCCTGTACAGTCTATCGCCCCAAGGTGGGGCACCAGCAGGTGAAAGAAAGTGGAGGGAGCAGCTGAGCCTTGCAATATACACACACGACTCCACACTCACACCAGCTGTCAATAGGCGGAGAAAGGAGGAGAAAAGAAAAACTAGTAGGAAAATAAATAACAAAAGGGGGAAGAGATGGGAGGTGTGACGGGGAGGGAGGAAGGAAGGGAAAGGGGAATGGAAGAAAAGGGAAAGGAAGGGGGAGGGACAAAGAGGAGAAGGAGTAAGAATGATAGAGAAGATAAAGAAGTAAAGTGAGAGAATTCTGTGTGGGGAAGAGACAGCCTTTCCCTAGGCCATCCGTCCAGTTGTCCTAAGGATGAAGAAAATACAGGGTCCAAGTTCCTGTTGGATTAATGTGCGGTATCCCCATCAGTGCCTTTGCTAAGATTTATGTTCCAGTTATCCATTTGCTCATCCAGGTAATCCCCTGGGGCAGGGCTCCCATCCTCACAATCTGTCTCCAGTCTCTCTGTTTGCCACTGTGCCTCTCCAGAGAGCTATCCACAGGATGGAAGGTCGTCTCATTCCTTATTTCATAGGCTCAGTCCGAATTAGGGTCAACCAGTGCACGTCTCGTGAGATTAATTCTGCGTGACCTATCTCTGGCACTCCTCGACTACTTTCCTTTTTTCCGCTTTGGGGTTTCCTTTTTGGATCTAGTCGCCCTCTTGCCCTGCCTCCTGCAAGGTATCTGCAGTCGGTCCATTCCATAACAGGGACAGCTGCTCCTCAACACATCTCCATCCTTCTTGAGGAGTCTCAAAAAAGTATGTGTTATCATGGAGTATAACTTTTAATTTCGCAGGGAAATGGAGCATATAGTTGAGGTTCATTGTCCAGAGTTAAATTTTCACCTCATCGAAGGAGGAGAGTTGTTTTTGCATGTCTCGGGAGTAGTCCGGGAAAATCAATATCGTGGAGGACTCTAAAGTGAATTTGCTGCCTCTCGAAGAATCACATCTCAATCATAGTAGTTCAGGAAGCGTGCTATAAGGGCTCTTCGAAGGGGGATGGGGATACCAATTGGTGGCTTCTGCGCCAACGCTCTGTGTGCCCTTTCTATCACAAAACAAGTTGAGAAGTTGGCGGAAGGAAGGGAGGAACGGAGCCAGGTTTCTAAAAATGTGGGAGTTTGTGTCCCCTCCACTCCCTAAGGTAAGCCCACAAACCTAAAGTTATTACGTTGCACCCTATTTTCGGTGTCATCCACTCTCCCAAGAAGGTCTTTAGTGAATGCGTTTAACGATGTCAAGTCTGCCCCATGTGTACGGGTCACGTCTTCAAACTCCAAAATTCTCTCCTCCATCAGTGGCACTCTGGCCAAAACTTTGCAGATGTCTTGCCGCAATAGGGGAACCTCTACCGCCACCTCATCCACCTTTGTTTGCAGCTGTTCTAGTTTGTTGGATGGCAGTCAGTAGGGCTGCATTGTCAGGCATCTGAGTGGTCATCTTGTTTGACTTCTGAGTCTCTAATGTCTTCGTGTACTTATCGATTTTCCCTGCTTAGGGGGTTTTGGGTCTTAGGCCATTATGGGACGGCAGTATCCTCTCCGGGAAAGGTAGAGCCTGACCCCAACTGACGGAGTAGAATTGCCTCAATGGAGCACTGGTGTGTGGGTAATCTAAATGTGTAATTATGTCCTTTCCGGATGTAACCTCGACAAGTGTGTGCCTCCGGGAACTGCTTTCACCTCCTCTACTGTAAAGAGGCCATGCACACCAATCAGGCAGGGCAGCCCAGGGCCCAGTACAGCATCTGGCCCAGGGTGCAATACTCCGCACCATTCTTAAGTGCCCCCCATCGTGCAGGTGTTTCGTCCATAAGGCAGGATAACAGCGTCTCGCCTCCGGTAGGCAGATGGAGTCACACTGTGCCCATGCAGGGGAGGGGGACACAACTGAGGTCTAAATTTAGGTCTCAAATGTTGTAATGTGGGCAAACTTTATGATCTGCATCATTGGGTCACCTCGCCTATGTTCAAAACCGAGCAATGTACGCTTCCCTTACCGAATCCCCAGGGACTCCTCACCTTACAGGTTGCCGGGCTCTATGCAACCTCATTGCCCCATATCTCAGGCAGCGATGCAGTCTCCACTGGTTCTTACAGGCCCAGGTCAGTCTTCAATCTGCGGTTGTGCTTCATCGCCAAGATTGTGCAGGTCCTGATTCAAGAGGCCCCCTGTCTGAGGTCCCCCAGTCAGCACTTCGCCAAACGCAGTGGGTGCCTTGTGGGGGGAGGAGTCCGGGATCAAACATCTTCCCCAGACTGCACCGGCCGGCGCAGCAGTCATTGGAGTCAGGCCGCATCAGGCAAACTCCGCAGCTCTGATCGCCGCCATCTTATCAGCATGCCCCCAGGGACGGCCTATCCCCTGCAAAACCTCACAGGATTGCCTCCATTGTCCCGGGCGAGTCACTACCACTCGGGGGACATCCCGGGTCTCGTCACATTTACTTGGGAGACAGATGGGGGATTTATTAACAGGATTAGGGCAGGATGTTAATGGGCTCTGTCGAAGCTCGGTCTAGGCACATCTAGCCCGCCATGATGCTGGCCACACCCCCTGTGCCATACCATTCTTAACCATTATAGGGGACAAAAGACAAACAGAGAACGGGGCTAAATAGAAAGTTTGGTAGTCTAGTTGGCACTGGCGTCTTTAAAGAGGGTCAGGGGGAACTCATGCCCCAGTTCTCTTTCCTGGTTCAACTACCCCTGCCCCCCCACCTTCCAAACTTGGGCCCAAACATCACAGGAGGCGATACAGAGAATACAGATACTGCACTTTGCCACAGACTCACATATTTGTCCAACTAACTTTCACTGCAAATCAGCATGTCTGACTTTGCATGTATGGGTGTATATATCATTTATAGATACAAAGTCTGATTTAATACACCACTCACCACCCCCACTTGCCCCCCTGATTGACTTTTGTAGGTAGCAATCCGTCACTTCAGTCGGTTGGAAACACTAAATAGCAAAATGCTGAACATTCAGCCACCCAGAGGCATCCACAAAGGGAATACAATTTATCAATAAACATTAAAAGGAAAATAGAATGTATATCAATCTAATTTCAAGCTCTCTAAAGGCCAAACTAAATTCACTCCAAAGTAGACAACTTGAAAATAACTTTTCAACTGCCAGCACTATCTTGTCAAAGTAGGGTCCTTAAGTGTACCAATACTTAAAAGAATTAAGCAACCTCAGTACTAAAATTTTAAGTTCACATTACCAACTAAATTAGTTTTACATTTCTTGAAACTACATGTCTATGAATTGCCGCACTGGGGATCACTAATTGCGTGTGCATTAAATAAAGATATTGTGAAGTAAATATATTTTTAGGATTTTCTGGTTTTACAATCTGTATTACTTTCCGGCAAAATAAAGTGATGGAGTGTGACATGTCATACAGAAAATGACAGAAAAACCTGAAAGCACACAAAAGAATACCCGAAGAATGCCCTGCTGCCCTAGAATTAACATTTTATATGATCACTGTTTGAAAAATAGATACTATCATTATACATGAATGCAAGTCTCCCTCACGCAACGCACCAGGCAAGGTCAGCACCTCCATACCCAGTGACAGTTATGGCCTCACTCCATCTACTTAGCAACATTTTCGTCCAGCTACCACTTGCAGTGTCTTCCTCTCCCTACCCTGCATTTAGGCTTAGCAGGTCCTAGCTGGGTAGAGAGGAGTAGGGTGAGCCTAGCTCCTCTGTTCTGTTAATAGTTCTGGAGCTCCAAGCTATTTGTGTTTGGTGTGCAGGCTCCTTCAGCATAGCAGCAGCCATTCTCCTTACAGGATGCAGTGGCCACCCACCTTGGCCACACATCTCTGGTAATCAGAGGTGTTGGTAAGGCTTTAGTGCAAGCAAGTTTTCAAAGCAATAGTGGGAAGTACTGAGTAAGGGGGTGAAATGGGATGATAAATGCGCAGGACAAAAGCCACAAGTGCTCCAGAGAACATGTGATGCTGCAGCTCTCACTCCTCTGCCTGGACTTAGTCCCGACCCAGAAATCCAGAGCTGAAATCTATGAGAGAAGAGATTAAGGAGGTTAATGGGCAAGACCACATTTTGAACTAGAAACTGCTCTATCTCAAATGTATTTAGGTCAGAAAAAGTGGGATACACCAACCTAGGAGCTAAAGAAAATAAACTACTTAAGAATCTAGACACCAAAGGATCCAAAAGAAATAAAAAAGGACTCCAAAAAGCTTTCAAAGCCGCCCCCTGTGACAACAGCATGGATGGAGCCAGCCCCAGGAAAAAAAAACATTAGACAGGAAACACAAAATCTTCATCAGCTCATCTGACTCAGAGTTCATACCTTGGTCAAGACATCATCTGGAAAAAGAATCCCAATGTCACAAGTAAGATCGCAAAGTGGTAGAGCGGCGGAAAGTTTGAATCAAGAACACCAACATCAACGGATAAGGTTGATCTGGAATCGGCCAAAGGTTCCCTACCGCCAAAACCTTCAACAGCGGGTACCAAGGGCGCCAGACCTACCCTAGCACCACCACTATCACATCGGCCCGGTCCTGCTTGATCTTGGTCAATACCCTGCCAATCTTTGGAATCGGGGGTAAAGCATACATCAATTCCCCTGTCCACAGGAAGGTCATCGCATCCATCTTCCACGCCTCCGTGCAGGGTGCAATTGTGCTGAAATATGGCAGGAGAGCATTGTCCTGGTCTACAAACAAATCCACAGTCGGATAACCAAACCTCTTCCGCAACAGGTGGAACACACCCGGGTCAGAGACATCACACTCAGTGGAGGGAATAGCTTGCTCAAGGAGTCCGCCTCCCAATTCACGTTCTTCTGCACCCATGCCATGATCGCCTGGGTCAAGTATCCCATCATCACCTGATTGTCAGTTCAAACTTGCACATGCTGGCCCCTGAGGTGAGACAGAAATTCTAGACAGGCCAACTGAATAGCTTTCAGTTCCCTGTAATTTGAGGAACAACCAGCCTGAAGTGGGTTCGACTTCCACTGGACAGACCAAGAACTCAAGGTGCCCCCCCCCCCACCCAGTTTGTGTACTAACTACCCTGGATGGATTTACATGAAAAGGAAGTCCCACAGTCAGATTGTTGCAGTCCAACCACCATGCCAAGGCCAGCCTGATCTGTGGAGACCTGTGGGAGCAAGGGGACCAATGTGCGAGCAGATGGTTCACAAGAGGATATATATGTAAATGTGCCCACAGAAGGACACTGATGGTCGTCGCCATCAAACCATGCAATCTCAATCACACAGACACTGGGGCAGACTCCAGACAGAGCAGGTGCTCCTCCTCTGAAGTTAGAGTCTCCCTCCTCACTTGTGGAAGAAAGGGAAGTCCAAGTGGCCCCCAATAAACACCAAATCCTCTGTGGGGGCTAGACAGGACTTCTTGAAGTTGAGCAGAAACCTGTGGACCTCCAGAATCCTGCAGATTTCCTGGACATGACTGGCCGCCTTGGAAAAAGAAGAGGCAGAAACCAGCCAGTCATCAAGATACAGAGAAACATGGATCCCAGCCACATGAATCACCCGGACCAAAGGTGCCAAAATCTTGGGAGATGAGGATAACCCAAAAGGTAATACCTAAAATTGGTAATGGTCCTGGCCTACGCAGAACTGGAGAAATCACTGGGACAAGGGATGGACCGAGATATGGAGCTACGCATCCAAAAAATCTAGGAACACAACCACCTCCCCCTTGTTCAGAAAGGAAAGGATCTCCTGCAAAGGCAACATCTTGAATTTAACATGTGGAATAAAAACATTAACTCCACCAATTTCTTTACCATCTCTTCCAATGGTATGCCGAATAACTTTGTCCCCAAAAAGGGAATCTTAATCAGCAGAGCCTTCTGAGCAGCATCCGCCTTCCAGTTCCTCAGCCATATCTGTCTCCTGGCCTGGATGGCAGCACCTGCTGATGCTGCTACCGCCTCCAAAGTACCAAATGAAATGTCCAACAAAATCCAGGTCTGTTGTTCCATCAAACACAGGGTAGACGTTATATCTGCCCCCTGATCAATGAGCTTTGACTGATTCTGAAAATCCTTCCGATTGAACTGCGTAACATAGGTAAGCAGATGCTCTAATGGATACTTTTTGCAGCAGCATAGGACCTCTTCACTGCTGAGTCCACCCTCTTATCAACTGGATCTTGGGTGAGGCATCCTGTGAGATAATAGTGCCTTGAGACAACGGCCCTAGCATCAAGCATTCCATCTTCACTGCCAGGGCAAAATCCTTAACAAAGTCATGGATTGCATACCTTTTGGACAAATAACGGGGAAAATAATTTTTGTCTATGTCCTGCCATTCACTTTCCATCACCACCTTAATGAAGGCATGCAGTGGGATGGAATCGGGCTCCCTATGTTGATACTACAGAAAAGAAAATCCTCTGACTCCTCTGCCATCTGAGGCAAGGCCAATGCCATGTTATCTTTTCCATGCTGCAGGACTTCCTTCAGTTCTTGCCCCTTAACATATCTGCCTCTGAGCTCATCCTCCCCTTCCCTCCTCATCTGCATCAGAAGGAGTGTCAATGTGCTGTCTCTTGGGAGAGGCGAGACCCATTGCGGCTGCCTCCTGATCTCTCTCCTTAAAGGCAGCAGTCACCGCAGACTGAATCAAAAGTTGTACTTCTTGTAAAGACAGAGCAGCAGCCTGTGGTTGAGGAGGGCCTGCCTGTACCGCCAGTAACCTCGATCATAGTACTACAGAAGACATACTGGTGAATATACCCAGCAAAGTGGCTTAAATAATCACCAGGCAACGAGGATGCCGAACTCCCAGACTAACCGCCTTGTTGGCACTTTCCGCATTCTAGTCTAGAAACTATTAGAATGCTGCAACGTGGAGCAATGCCCCAGACTCTCAAAGCTGAGTCCTCCGCAGGCTCCCAAGGGAGACCCAGCTGCCCAACCATGCGGCATGCCGAAGCAAGCAGCCCCAGCCTAGCTCAAAGCGGGAGCAGCATAACCCACCTTCAAGCCCTCGGCCTACCGATGGAGCCAAAAAGATCGGGCCATCGCCGCCAATAAGCCCGCTACAGCAGAGCCTCAGGAAGACAACAGTAAGAGCCTAGTATTGCAGGGCTATCATACCGTCTATATACAGTCTGATATACAAGTTGCCCAAATGGGGACAAGCGAGTCCACTCAGCAGGTCCTCAAAAAACAGAGCAAATTGGCCCACTAAAGCAAGACCTCACCCTAACTTACCTTAATATCTTGCTGAAGGGTCTGCATTGCAGAACATAAAAACAGGAACTGGGGGGGGGGCGCGGTCGAGCCTCCTTTTATGGTTAGGTAAAGGAGGTTGGCCATATTATGGAGGGATGGGGAAGACTAGAATGCTGATTTTGCTTGAGGGTTTCTGTGGGAGAGCTGAAGTTCACTTTGTTACTATTGTAGCAAGGAAGACTGATGAGATAATGTACTGAGAGAAGTTAAGCGCATACAGAATAAACTCCACATGATAGTAGTAAGTGGGGTAAAGTCTATAGTACTTTTTACTTCAGCGCCAATAGGGTTTGATAAGCCTTCACCCATGTGTAATAGGTGACAATAACATGGCGGAGTTCAAGGCACAGCTTGGCATGGTTAAGCGTAAGAGAGTGAGACATGCAAGTTGCAAAGACGATGTCAAGCATGATGATGTACTGTATTTGAAAAATGTGATTCAACTCACAACAAGCACTGGTAAAAACCAACAGGTCTGGGCTTGACCAAGCTATTGGATCTAGTAATGTTTTTTGTTGAAAGCACGCTTGCGTCAACATGCATGGCTAACAATCTTGAAATGGGTTTTGCATGAAATGTCGTTATAAACCATGTTTATTTCCTGGTTTGTAATTGACGTGAAAACGGAAGCGAGATTACAACAGCACACAGCATTTTTACATCTAATGGACTTAAGGAACAGAAGATCTCTTTAAACTTTTACCTCATGGCTGGCTACTTCTAAATAGTGTCTCCACTGTACAAAATGCCGTGGCTAACAATACTTATTTTATGTTGTTCTGTTTCTGATAAGGTTCGAGAAGAAAAAGCCACTGGTTATAAGGCCTCCATCTGTGGATCTCTGAGACAGAACGGCCCAGTGAGGTGCAGAAGCATCCGTGCGTACAATAACGGGCACATGTGCATCTGTATGATGGGAACTGGAGCGCAAGTAAATCCCCTTTTAAGTGTTGAGAATGCTTCCTCCTGTGTTATTCCCAAATAAACGGACCCCTCCTTTCGAGTTTTACATGTAATGGAAGTAATGGTGGTGGGAAACAGCTGGATACATAATATGTACAAGTTGATAAATTCAACAAAACATTCCACTTCTTTAAGATTCTGTGGCCTATGCTCCTGGCTGCAATGCGATATCCCGGACATTTCACCAAGGGAGCTTCAAAAACACATTTTTATAATGCAGCAAATAAACAATGTTGTCAGAGTAGTTGATGGACCTTTAACAGGTCGTTTGTGCTCTGGAAAGGAGCTGGAAAAAATGAGAATATCATCCAGGTAGACAACTAAAAAAGTTTCCCAGGTGTCACACGATGTCACTAATGACGTGCTGTAAGGCAGCAGGGGCATTACAGAGAACAAACGGCATTACTGAATATTCATAATGGCCAGATTAAGCATTACACGTTCTCTTCCATTTATCATCTTCACATTTGCAAATTAAATTTTAGGTACCTCAGAGATTCTATTCAGCACAATTTAGATGATCCAAACACAGAATTGAGAGGCAATTTATGCCTGTTTAGAATGGTTACAGTGCTCAATTCTCTATAGTCGACGGGCATAGTTCACCCTGGGGCCTAGGTCCAAAATATATCGGTGCCCCCGTCAGGGGTTGTAGAGTGTTGCTTACACCCTTCAGCCAGATTTTCACATACATAGTTCTGTAATTCCTTCTCTTACCTTTGGGTGACAGCATACATGTGACCATGCGGAATCCTGGCCTGGAAGTACGTCTATGGCGCAGTCATGAGGTCTATGTTCTGATAACTGTGTTGCCACTTTCTCACAAAATTAGTCTGCAAATTACTGATATGCCTGGGGTAAGACAAAGACTTTACCCTTAGCAACCTCAGTACTAACTACGGTCTCCACCTTAGAAAAACTATGCTGCAGACGTCTTGGAGAGGAAAAATTAAGAGTCTCTTTCAGCCAGTGAATATTAGGATTATGTCACCAAAGCCAAGTGGTGCCTAGTATGATACTTATCTTTAGTACAGTGATGACATAAAAAAAAGAAATTCTAGATGACTAGGAAGGAAGACGATGATGGTCATGGTAGTCTCTTAAGTCACACCCCTGGACTTTGAAGATTTCTGGAGAAACTTCATGTATGCCATTACACAAAAGTCATCCATGAAACTTTCAGAACTGATGAAGGCAGATACAGACAGTGTTCCGGTGGCAAAGAGATTCAGCTCTATATAAAAATGTTATTATTTTTTAGCACGTCTGTCCAGAAAATCACTTGGTCCAGGCCTGAATTGTCTCAGCATAGCTTCAAACAAAATACTCTAATTGGCTGCAATAAAGATAAAGTTGATTTTTCATTTGATGTTCCTTTTCCCCACAACTAATCTTTCCTCTGACAGTATTAGTACAGATCTGCATTGGTTTTTCAGCTGGACTCCAGGGACTGGAGGTGAATGAAGGAAGAACTGCCAACTTTGAAGAGCAAAAGAATACATTGAAGTGCTGAGTTTCTTGTCTCTTCTTTCCTAGGGTTAGCTAATTGTTGGTCAAACTGCAGAATCCGATCAATGAGAGCAGCACTGTAGTCGGTATTGTAACTATTGTAGACAGAACATTATTGAGATCCTCTCTGAAGCAGACAGAAAGTTGCACTGGTTGCTTCATCCGTCCAGGAAGCCTCAGACAAATACCTCTGAAACGCTGTAACATAGGACATTTATTCTTGGGAACCTTGCCGTGTCTCATAAAGGAGACCTTTGCAACACCAGTGTCAAAACTGCATAAAACACAACTGGCATTGGGCAAGGACAGGTGATAATTGTTTGGGATCCACTCCATTATTTTTCAGGCTGTGCAATGTGCAACCTTGAGGTATTTGGAATCAAAGTGTGAATAGGAGACATCTGATATCCTTATCCTGAAGGGATGAGAGAGAGACTAAACCAAAGGGATTACTAGTTGTTGTGGAAGGACAAGACCTCCTTACTTCGTAAATGATTTGACCACTCCAACAGGCTGGTGTAATATGTGGCAGTTCAGTTTGATTCATAAATGAGTCAAGAATTGGTTTAGAGAGTTAAAGGAGTTCATTGCTCTTCCAATACTTTTCTACAGCTTGCTCGACCTTAAGCATCTGTTATGTCTCTAATTAAATAAAGCGTCCGTCTAACTCACTCTCTCTTTGTTGTTTTACCCGATAGTAGTTAGCAGATTCTGCCTCTCTGGGACATGGCTGTGGGCTCCACGCCAAGAGCCTCGGAGTACACAAAGGTGGTACGTCACACTAAGAAGATAAGTCATGAAAGAATCTAGCTTTGTGAGGCTGTCTTCTTTTTCATACACACTTACTGTTGTGAGCTTCCTGAGTTCTGTTAAACCAAAGGCATCCCATTTCATAGTGCAACCATATTTGCCAACTTATGCGCCTGCTTTGGCAGTAGAGCAGTATTCTCGGCTAAATATTTAGCCATATTAAAATCAGACTTTTTCTCTCATGCTTAAAAAGGTTCTTTCTGATCAAAAAAGAAAATAATAATAATAAGCTAACCCAAGAGTATACTGTAGGGAGAGGTTTTTCTTTACATTATCCCTCTGTGCCATTTCCCTTAAATGCTGGGCTTTTACTTTCTCTCACTGTGGAAACCCTTCCCTCTCACTCTCCTCAGCCACTCTCCGCCCAGTGCTGCCCAGATCCACACACCGTCTGCACCCTCTGAACCATGGCAAGTGGCAAGCAGCTATCCTCATTATTGTCTTCTCGTCAGTTGCAGCTGCCTCCAAAAACAGTAGGTTTCCTTTCTTCTCTGGGAACTTTCTGGTCCACCACAGGGTGTACAACTGGCCACCTTCTCTTCCTGGGCCCTGTCCTTTCCGGAATGTGGCATCCTAGTCAACGGGTTCCTGCAGTGTCAGGCAACTGCTCTTCCTGGACTCCTGGAGCTCACAATGTCCTTGGAGAAAATAATTTTCTACTCCTTTCTTTGTTTACACTCCTTTGGTCTTTTCCTCTTTCCTTTCTCCACATAGCCTTTTTTTCTTTTGTCTGTTTAGGAAGTCTTTTTTCCCTGCTTTAAAGGTACCACAGCTTCCATTTCTCAGACCAGACAGCATGTAACCTTCCTATTCTGTGACGTACCTTGAATCTCTTTGCACACCTGTAACCACATATAGTGTGAGGTGCGACCACTGAAGCTTCATCTTGGGTGAGTCCTAACACTCCCTCAAGTGCATGAAAACATAATGTTGTTTATAACTGCAAAACGGTGACCACAACATCAGGGCAAACAGAGAAGGACACTGGTCTGAATTTCCAATAAGTGATTACATAACATGCAGTGGGTGCACTTGGCACTCACAGATATAGGTAAACAATGAAGCAGGAAAGAAACCACATCCTGTTAAAAAAACTCTTCTAGAGGTGATCAGTTGTGATACAGACCCTGTATAATCCTTAAGTAATATTATCCAAGATGAAGGAAACTCTCAGATGGTTATTGAACAGGGTGGAATCAGTGGCCCGAGGTGAATGCAAGGGCCCTCTTCCTCCTCCAGTCAGTATCTACCTGTGATTGCGCTTCCCCTTAGATAATATTGGTATTGTAAGTCAGACCATTAACATTTGTGAGAGTCACCAAATTGTTTGTGAATCAGTGTGTTTTCATATGTCTACTTAGGTGGAATGTTATACGAAGCACTGCAAAAAAATAATTTCAGGGTCTATGACATTTTTGTCTCATTGAAATGCAATCGAATGAAATCCTGTTTTTAGGATTCAAAAAGCTGCATGTAGTAAGGAAAGTAACAGATTGTAGAAAGAATATACATCATTTGATACTAATGTTAAGAACTGTGTTGCCTTTACCATGTGAATAATGCTGACCCTCTGCTGGGACCTGAGTCAACGTTTTAGATAAAATGTTTTTTTTCTCCTGATTTTTTTCATGCAAAATATGGTCACTGTTCCAGAAACTGAAATGAGGAGATATTTTCTACACATTCACACATACCTTTCTCAGACACATGAGAACAAATGGTATGCTTAATGAAACATACTTCCAACAGAGACAGCATCCTTTCAGTTTCTGCACTTTTCTGCAGCAGATTTACCACAGATCTGCACACCATATAGCTGAATAGGACCTGTTCAATTTAAAGCCATTCCTGTCAAGCAAAATGAGCCCTGCACTGTTTATGCAGATATAAAACCAGTCTTTTAAAAATGCGAAGAGCACTATGGGTTTCTGACCATTTATGAAATAATAATGTTTTTTAGGGCTAAAATAGTTAATGAGAGTCCCAAATCCAGCATTCCCTTTATGCATCTGCTTCCTCAGAATAGAATACTAATCCTACTTGTCACTTAATGCCTCCTTAATTTTAAGACGGTGACATTTTAGAAGACAAAGATTTTTAATCTTCAATTGAAATATATGGCAATATATATTTCAGAGATGCATAAAGCTATCTGTAGACTTCTCATATTGAAAATCAATAGATTTGTGCTACTATGGGACGAGAAACCCCCCTCCCCCACCTCCACAAATACGCTGCTGTTTGGACATTTAATTTTTCTTTTCCCTAATTCCTTTTGTCAGTAGTTACTGGCAACATTGTGCACCACCTTCAAAATCATGTTTTTCATATGTTAGACATAAAGAAATGATAAAACACATTTATAAAATATTCATTCATTGTCTATAAAAATGTTGCACTATATAACTTTACATGTAACTACATTCAAACATAATGAATTAAAACATTTTTAAAGCAGAGAGAATGAACAGGCTACTGTTTTAAAACATAGTAATGGGTATACAAGACATTGAACACTCTAAGTATATAATAGGAACAAATTAAAAGGAATGCTGTGGGGACTCACTTATTTCAACAACCCATGGCAGCAAGGATAAGAACTATTTTGTGCATATATTCAGCCGTCTGTGCAGGAAAGCGAATTATTTAAATGTTGCCTGCTCCAGTAGCATGTCTTCCAGTGTGGGGACATTCTGTGAGCTAGGTAAGCATTCTAGTTCTTTGTTATTACTCTGATCCTCACAGGCAGCTGTTAGGGGGAAATTAGTGATCTTTGGGTTGATGCTGAACCGAGGTTCTTTCATATGTGGATGACATGCAGCTCTTAATGCCATATAAGGGGGATGCTGCCAAGGCTAAGGATGCGTTTGCACGTTGTATGGCTGCACTGCCTAACTGGCTGAAGGATAACAAACTGCAGTGCAATCCGGATAAAAGAGAAATTCTCCTGTTTGGGAAGAATCGCCTCCAAGGTTAGGAGGGAGCATGACCTAACAACGTTCCCCCACCGCCACCCCCTACGGCAATTGCTAAGAATCTGAGTGTACTGTTTGGTGCTGAACTTTCACTCCACCCATATTTGTCTGCTGTGGTGAAGTCATGCTTCTGGATTTGTTGTTTGCTGAGAACATTTCTGTACCATCCGTCATGGGAAGCACAGGTCGCAGTGGCCAGAGCCCTGATCCTCTCCAGGCAGGACTATGCCAACGCACTGTAGTTGGGCCTCCCTATCTGATTCAACAGTTGCAAGTCATGCAAAACATGGCGGTGCACCTATTTCTTCAAATTCCTAAGTCTTCTTCAATTTCCCAGCTGCATTAAAGTATTCATTGATTGCCAGTCCAGCAATGTGTAGAGTTTAAAGCTCTGATACACACGCACCAAGCCCTTTTATGATAAGGGCCCTCGGTATTTAAATGAGAAGATCAAGAGTTATCGCCCAATACGAGCCCTGCGATTTAGTAATACAAATTTAATCGCGATTCCACGTTTTAAAAAACAGTGCAGAGGTGGTGCCTGTTTTTTTAGGGGAAAAGCAGCTGGCCAATGGAATCAGCCGCCTGAGCACCTGAGGGCCGTCACTGATGAGGTCAGATTTTAAAGGGAACTGAGAACGTCCTTATTCCAACAGCAACTGGTGGTGGGTCACGGCAGATATCCACTACTTACTCCATCTTTTAAGTACCTGATCGCGGGGAGACTGCTGAGAAGCTGCGGGCTATACAAGGCCGGTGTACTAAGTTTAAAGCGGGTTAATGTGATCATCCCCCATGTGGACAAGAAAAAAACAAGGGAGGTACAGTGTCCATGTGCTATGAGAAGTCGTGCCCAAGACCATTTTCAGCACATTTCAATCACCAATATGAGCTCACAGGTAGTCCAAGCAGCACGAAGGGTAACTGCGTTCTGGGCAACATGCACTGACTTGTGCTTTAAGTTTTAAAAAAAGGAAAACTTTTGAAATCACTGGAGACAGACAACCTGATCTGGCATCTTACCAAGGTACAAAACTGGGTATGCGATATGCATCTCACACCGTGTTAAAAGGGAAGATTGCACTTTACTAGCAGTATTCATAACCCAAGGTCGCCACTTTGTTTTGCACTTTATAGTGCAGCACAGCCCAATGGCTGTAGAGCATTTTAACTGAGCACTAGATTACCTTACATAAATTCATGTTCATTTGTATCTATTTGTTTTTTTTAGGCACGGTGTGAAGACGTGTTTTGCCCAGGATCACAGGATGTCGAGCCGACACCGAGACTCGCACCTGGTCCCCGAAAATCGTCAACTCTGCCATTAAGCCACACCTCCTCCCATACATGTTAAATTGCAAGCCATTTTAGACTAACCTTTAGAGACAAAGAGTAGCATGGATTGGCCTTACAAGATGCACACAAGCTCGCCACAGACGCGTTGCGAAGACCTCACTTGCAAAAGGATGGCACATTGTACATCCCAGCTGTCACCGCAGGATAGCATGATAAGGCATCTCTCAAGAGACGCCGGGGACTGAGATAGCAGAAGGCAGCAGAGGAGACGTGCCGATATAAGAAGAACACCCTCCACATAATATCCAGCTAACGGAACTTCCATCTCCAGTGGTACAGAATATAAATCATCTAATCTCTGCCCTATGCAGCACGCGACCATTTAGGCAGGGGGTAGGGGGTGGGCGGGGTGCGTATGTGTGTGGGGGGATGGTAAAGGGCACGTTGAGGGAGGGCACGTTGAGGGATGGCATCCAGTACAAATGGTGCATTTGCAAAGGGAGCATCTCCATCCCCTTGTCGGATTTACAGGCCTTTTCACTCCGTAGTGGGATGGATAGCAGGATTTTGGGAGGGTTCGTAACAAACTGGAGGGCGGGGAGAATCACACAGAAGAGATGGCGGAATGCGTGGCGGGGGAGGTGCGCAGATAATCACAAAGGCAAGAAAAAGTATAAGGAGTGACATAGCATGGCCTCAAAAGCACATGGGCAAGACAGTTACAAGGACTGCGGGGATGCACAAAAGCACACAGTGCTTGACAGCTGCATGGAGCGGTGTTTGGAGGAGATGGGAGAGAAGCATTCAAACAAGACAGCTGGAAAATGCATAAACTTTCATGGAGTGCTTAGAGAAAAAGAAAACACGAGTTCCCGAAAAGCAATCATTGGTGTAAGGCTTGAACAATAAAAGCAGTTCACTGCAGCTGTCTCGTTGGAAAAAAAGGCACACGTATACCACTCTCTGGCTGTCGTATAAAGAGCATTTGTATTTGTCTGCTGAAAAAGTTACAGTGCTTTTCAAAGTATTTGCAAGTCAAAATCAACAATAAGTGAAAACAAATCAAACTTTGTGACTACGGAGGACTGGCAGAACTACTAGGCAGCAAGCAACAATGTGAAATATTCTACAGCTTTTTTCTGTAAGTATCATTGCTTTAGATAAAGGTGTTCTAAAAAGAAGAGTGTACATTTCCTTAATTTTAAAAGTGATGGGCCACACCATCATTCTTTAAGAATAATTATAATTAATGCTCATGGCCTTTTCAACGCCATTGTGCTTTCATCCCATGTTTAATTCCTTTCGAGAATTTAAATCTATGACTTAATATCTACTTCCAGGTCAAAGTTGGTTACCGACAGAACAAATGCACAATATGTCCAATAAAATGTATCATCTCCTAGTGGAGTGCCTTTTTTAAGGGTTCACATATGGAATTTTGTATTCTGTTTCAAGTTACTATGGTAGCAGTATAGAAGAACCTCAGGAGACCCTTGAAAGAATCTTAAAGAATACCAATATTCTCTGTTCGTAAGTTAACACAAAAAGTAACTCTGCCTTTATTTTGTCTTCAGTCCATCTTCTACATGTAACTGCAAGAGTTCAGGTAACATGTGTAGTTAAACTGATGTATTCCACTACTTTTTGAACTGCACTTCTAACTTCCAGTCAAGACTGAAAGCGTCCATGAGAGAAATCCAGGTCGATGGCCCTGAGAGCAATCACAAGGTATTAGGCCACAAATGTCATAACGGGGGGTTTTCTTCAGGTGTCTTGGGTCCTCTCTACTGTACAACTCCAATTTGGAACCAAGTACCTGTGTTAATACTTGACTCTCAGGGTAGCAAGGCACAGCTGTTCAAGGCTTACTTAGGGAGGTGCTGTAGGCTAGAGATTCAGAACTCAGCAACACAACAAACAACACACAATGAACCAAGGTCCAGTCAGTGAGTTTTCTTTAAAATCCCAATGTTCTTTAATACAAACCAAACGAAATGCTGCACACAAAATTACAAATCTATACAAGATGTCAGTTGGAAATACCAATGGGACTCAACTTTAACCCGTTGGATGCCTGGGACAAGCTGGTCTCGCCCTCGGCCATGGTTGCCATGTGCCGGGGACCAGACCAGCTCACCCTGCAACCAGCCAACAGGTGAGCGCTAGCGCTCCCCATGGGGGCCTCCCACCCTCCTTCCATGGGCAGGGATGGAAGGGGAATCGCTTCCGCTTCCACCCCCCCCAATGAAGTCTGATGACATCAGAGCGCAATCACATGCTGACCTTATCAGAGGTCACTCCCATCGTGCTGGAAGCTCGGCTTCCAGCGCAATCAGAAGAGAAATGCTTTAATTTCTCTTCCGATCAGGGGCGGTGGGGCGGGCAGACAGACATGAAAGGAAAAGGAAAGGCCTTTCGTTTCCTTTCAGGTCTTTTGGAGAATGTCTGCAGCATGATCGTAAAGCGATCAGGCTACAGAAATGCCCACCAGACACCAGGGACTTTGTTTTGGTCAACATAAACTATTAAGGGGAGCGACCCCTTGGACAAGGGTCACTGCCCTGGGGGCAAATAGTTTTTAGGCCATTTCTGCCTCCCTTGGGGGGAAGACTGGCCTATTTTTATTAGACCAATCTGCCCCCAAGGGGGCCATAAATCACTAGACACAAGGGATATTTTATTTTTACGGCAATTTATCTAAAGGGAGGCGACCCCTTAGGCAAGGGTTGCTCCAGTGGGGAGAACATTTATTTAGGTAATTTCTGCCCCCTTTGGGCATTTTAATTAGGCCGATCTTCCCCCAAGGGAGGCAGAAATCACTAGGCACCAGGGAAGATTTTGTTTTATTTTTTAAAAGAGGGTGGGGCTATGGCCATACTCCCACCCCAAATAAATGGGCACAAAGTTGTTCTGCCCACCGGTGGGCAGATGGGGCAATTACCCCCAATCCACGCCCCATGGGAGCAGAAAGCATACTAGATGCCAGTGAATTAAAAAAATATAAAAAATAGTGGTGTGGTGGCTACCAACCATTATGGGCATTGTTATGCCCCCACCCCAACTGAAAGGGGTAACAGTCTTTCAGCTCTCCCTCCACCTCACACTAAAAGATCTTATCCCAACAGCAAGCAAGAGGACATTTGATTATTTTGGGTTTTGGTTTTACATTTGGGCCATAAGAGCTTGTCTAACTCTCAAAATCGTCCCACTTGGAATGGTGAGGGCTGCACTTTTTGGACTTTGGGACGCTGCCATGTAAAAATATCTACGAGACCTAGACACATCTGAAAACTAAACATCTGGGTGAGTCCAGGGTGGTGTGCTTCACATGCACCCAGCACCATTTTCTTACCCACAATGCCCTGCAAACTTCAAACTTCGCTTGAAATCACACATTATTCCCACATTTTTGTGATGGAACCTTCCGGAATCTGCAGGAATCCATAAAATTCCTGCCACCCAGCATTGTTGCATCTATACAGAAAACAATTCTGCCCCACTTGTCAGCCAAAAAACGTTTTTTTTTTCTTTCAAAGTGCCCTTTTGGACCCGCTTTGGTTCCTCCTCAATTTCGACATGTTTTTGGCTCTTCCGTGTCACAGGCACTCGGCCCACCTACACAAGTGAGGTATCATTTTTATCGGGAGACTTAGGGGGAACGTTGGGTGGTAGTAAATTTGTGCTGGTGCATTGATACCACACAGAAATGTGAGGGAAATGTGATTTTTTGTTTTAGCTAAATTTGAGGTTTGCTCAGGATTCTGGGTAAGAAAACAAAGGGATCCATGCAAGTCACAACTCCCTGGACTTCCTCAGGTGTCTAGTTTTCAGAAATGTCTAGGTTTGGTAGGTTTCCCTAGATAGTTGCTGAGCCCGGGACCAAAAACGCAGGTGCCCCCTGCAAAAACAGGTAGATTTGTAGTTGATCATTTTGATGAGTCCACGTAGTGTTTTGGGGCATTTCCTTTCGCGGGCATTAGGCCTACCCACATAAGTGGGGTACCATTGTTATCGGGAGACCTGGGGAACGCTGGGTAGAAGGAAGTTTGAGGGTACTCTCAGATTCCAGAACTTTGCAGCATTGAAATGTGAGGAGAAAGTGTTTTTGTTTGCCAAATTTTTAGGTTTGCTAAGGATTCTGGATAACAGAACCCGGTGAGAGCCCCACAAGTTACCCCATCCTGGGTTCCCCTAGGTGTCTAGTTTTCAGAAAGGTCCAGATTTGCTAGATTTTCCTAGGTGCGGATGAGCTAGAGGCCAAAATCCACAGCTAGGCACTTTGCAAAAAAAAAAAAATCAGGTAAGTTTTCTTTGGGAAAATGGGATGTGTCCATGTTGTGTTTTGGGGCAATTCCTGACGAGGGCACTAGGTCTACCCACACAAGTGAGGTACCATTTTTATCAGGAGACGTGGGGGAATGCAGGGTGGAAGAACATTTCTGGCTCCTGTCCGATCCAGAACTTTCTTTCAATGAAATGTGATGAAAAAGTGTTTTTTGACAAATTTTGAGGTTTGCAAAGGATTCTGGGTAACAGAACCTGGTGAGAGCACCACAAGTTACTCCATCCTGGGTTCCTCTTGGTGTCTAGTTTAAAAAAATACACAGGTCTGGTAGGTTTTTCCTAGGTGCTGGCTGAGTTAGAGACTTTCCAAAAAATACGTCAGCTGTCAATGATGTGTCCGTATTGCGTTTTGGGGCGTTTCCTCTTGCGGGCACTCGGCCTACCAACACAAATGAGGTACCATTTTTATCTGGAGACTTGGGGGAATACTGAGTGGAAGAAAATTTGTGGCTCCTCTCAGATTGCAGAACTTTCTATCACCGAAATGTGAGGAAAAAGTGTTTTTTGTTTTACCAAATTTTGAGGTTTGACAAGGATTCTCTATAATAGAACCTGGTGAGAGCCCCACAAGTCGCCCCATTCTGAATTCCCCTAGGTGTCTAGTTTTTAAAAGTGTACAGGTGTACTAGGTTTCCCTAGGTGCTGACTGAGCTAGAGGCCAAAAGCCACAACTAGACACTTTGCAAAAAACAGGTTAGCACCTTATCTGGTGCCCATTTTGGAAATACAAAGGTTTCCTATTTTTCACTCTTTATATTTCACCAAATGAATTGCTGTATACCTGGTATGCAATGAAAACCAATTGCAAGGTGCATCTCCCTTATTGGCTCTGGATACCTACTGTTCTTGATGAACCTACAAGCCCTATATATCCCTGAAACCAGAAAAGTCCAGCAGACATAACGGTATACAGGGAGTGCAGAATTATTAGGCAAATGAGTATTTTGACCACATCATCCTCTTTATGCATGTTGTCTTACTCCAAGCTGTATAGGCTCGAAAGCCTACTACCAATTAAGCATATTAGGTGATGTGCATCTCTGTAATGAGAAGGGGTGTGGTCTAATGACATCAACACCCTATATCAGGTGTGCATAATTATTAGGCAACTTCCTTTCCTTTGGCAAAATGGGTCAAAAGAAGGACTTGACAGGCTCCGAAAAGTCAAAAATAGTGAGATATCTTGCAGAGGGATGCAGCACTCTTAAAATTGCAAAGCTTCTGAAGCGTGATCATCGAACAATCAAGCGTTTCATTCAAAATAGTCAACAGGGTCGCAAGAAGCGTGTGGAAAAACCAAGGCGCAAAATAACTGCCCATGAACTGAGAAAAGTCAAGCGTTCAGCTGCCACGATGCCACTTGCCACCAGTTTGGCCATATTTCAGAGCTGCAACATCACTGGAGTGCCCAAAAGCACAAGGTGTGCTATACTCAGAGACATGGCCAAGGTAAGAAAGGCTGAAAGACGACCACCACTGAACAAGACACACAAGCTGAAACGTCAAGACTGGGCCAAGAAATATCTCAAGACTGATTTTTCTAAGGTTTTATGGACTGATGAAATCAGAGTGAGTCTTGATGGGCCAGATGGATGGGCCCGTGGCTGGATTGGTAAAGGGCAGAGAGCTCCAGTCCGACTCAGACGCCAGCAAGGTGGAGGTGGAGTACTGGTTTGGGCTGGTATCATCAAAGATGAGCTTGTGGGGCCTTTTCGGGTTGAGGATGGAGTCAAGCTCAACTCCCAGTCCTACTGCCAGTTCCTGGAAGACACCTTCTTCAAGCAGTGGTACAGGAAGAAGTCTGCATCCTTCAAGAAAAACATGATTTTCATGCAGGACAATGCTCCATCACACGCGTCCAAGTACTCCACAGCGTGGCTGGCAAGAAAGGGTATAAAAGAAGGAAATCTAATGACATGGCCTCCTTGTTCACCTGATCTGAACCCCATTGAGAACCTGTGGTCCATCATCAAATGTGAGATTTACAAGGAGGGAAAACAGTACACCTCTCTGAACAGTGTCTGGGAGGCTGTGGTTGCTGCTGCACGCAATGTTGATGGTGAACAGATCAAAACACTGACAGAATCCATGGATGGCAGGCTTTTGAGTGTCCTTGCAAAGAAAGGTGGCTATATTGGTCACTGATTTGTTTTTGTTTTGTTTTTGAATGTCAGAAATGTATATTTGTGAATGTTGAGATGTTATATTGGTTTCACTGGTAATAATAAATAATTGAAAAGGGTATATATTTTTTTTTTGTTAAGTTGCCTAATAATTATGCACAGTAATAGTCACCTGCACACACAGATATCCCCCTAACATAGCTAAAACTAAAAACAAACTAAAAACTACTTCCAATAATATTCAGCTTTGATATTAATGAGTTTTTTGAGTTCATTGAGAACATGGTTGTTGTTCAATAATAAAATTAATCCTCAAAAATACAACTTGCCTAATAATTCTGCACTCCCTGTATTGCTTTAAAAAATCTGCCATAGCTGGAAAAAGTTACAGAAAAAAACGTGGACAGAAATTGCTGTTTTTTTCACCTCAATTTCAATATTTTTTTATTTTAGCTGTTACTTTCTGTAGGAAAACCTTGAAGGAGCTACACAAATGACCCCTTGCTGAATTCAGATTTGTGTCTACTTTTCAGAAATGTTTAGCTGTCCGGGATCCAGCATTGGTTTCACACCCATTTCTGTCACTAACTGGAAGGAGGCTGAAAGCACAAAAATAGTAAAAATGGGGTATATGTCCCAGTAAAATGCTAAAATTGTGTTGAAAATGTGGTTTTCTGATTCAAGTCTGCTTGTTCCTGGAAGCCGGGAAGATGGTGATTTTACCACCGCAAACCCTTTGTTGATGCCATTTTCAGGGGGAAAAAAACACAAGCTTTCTTCTGCAGCTCTTTTTCCCCATTTTTTTTTAAACAATAGTTTAGCTGTATTTTGGCTAATTTCTTCGGTCTTCTCCAGGGGAACCCACAAACTCTGGGCACCTCTAGAATCCCAAGGATGCTGGGAATAAAGGATACTAATGTGGCAGGGGTTGCTTTTGTGGACCAAAAATTATGAGGGCCTAAGCACAAACTGCCCCAAATAGCCAAAAAAAGGCTTGGCACCTGAGGGGCGAAAAGGCCTGGCAGTGAAGGGGCTAAAGGAGCTTGCAAGGGACAGGAGAAGCACAACAAATATCAAATAACCCCCTAAATGAAGACCCTAATCTGTACTCTAATAGGTGTCTAAAAATAACATGTGGTATGCATGTAAAAACACAGCAGGCTTTCTGGCGTTTTTAAAGGTATCATCATATAATCAACAGCAGAAGAAAAGCTCTTCAACGATGATAAATATCAACAGTGCCCAATCAAAAATAATGAACTATTTAGTGAAGGGCTTATTTCTGCCATTCAACAAGGTTGCCCAGCAACCACAGAAAACCCACATACAAAAAGATAGAACAATGCTCCAGAATCAGAGCATTACAGAAAAAAACAAGCCCCCTGCCTTCCTAAACTTACCTCTCTGTGGAGGTCACTAAAACAAACTCACATAGCACTTAAGGTAACTTGAAAACAAGGTGCAGGCTTTAAGGGGTGTCTGCCACTTTACTTGTAGCATCCCAAGCACAAAACAACACATCTTATGAAGCACATAAAAACGTAGATTCATTAAAACAGGTTAGATATAAACAGATATATTACTTTTTTTTAGAATTTTAAGGCAAAAGTGCTTAAAAAAGTAAAGTGTCAAAAACAACCGTTCACAGTAGACCGGGGAGCAAATTCTATCCAGCCATAATGGGTTCAAGAGGTCATCTCGGTTAAAGTCTTTACGTTCAGAGCAAGGGTCTTCTGACGACATGTATGTTTTTAACACCCCATTCCACCACATCAGATCAGGCATATCCCTGGAGGAAAGCATATGCTGATGTTGGTGAATTCGCTAAGGATTTGTGCTATTAGTCTTTGGTGATAGCATCCCTATTACTGAGGCTGCCATCAGGTATGGATACACCATTCTTGAGACAGGAATGTCACTTCGTACAATATCAAATACACTTCTCATCTTCCCATGCAATGCCCTTCCCAATGACAACCCAATAGAATAGCTATGAATGTACTGCTCACCCAGGCACCCACTGGAGTTCCAACACACAACTCAGAAAATAAAACCTTAAATCAAAAAAGTCACAAGGACTGAGATGAGGAAGACTGAGCTGCAATATCGAAATTATAGGCAAGCAAAGCAAGATCACCTGTTGACAACCTTGCTCATCTCAGTCCTGATCACTTTAATAGAACACATCCAAGGCAAAAGTGCATTTTTTCCTAGGAACCTGCACCAAATACAAATACACAACTTTTGGAAAATGCTTTTCAAATGAATTTATTGTCTCATCCAGCAGTCAATCCACACACAACTGATCAACAAAACTAAACTCTAAATGTGTGAAAATGTCAAATCTATCTGGTAGCAACAGATGAAGCTTGATGACGACATCAAGTAGTCCCCACAAATGCCCTTCAGGGAAAATCACTGAGCGTGCATCCAAGAAGCATCTATTCCTCTGGTACAACACACCTGAGCCACGTTTTGGGTCACTGATAACACTAATCAAACCCACACTGCCAAAGAGAACTGTAACAATTCATTCTAATTTGCTTGAGGAATAAACATCAGCGAAATTCATTTGACCACTACAATCTAGGCAGAATAATATATCTCAAATAAGAGCCGAGCGCCGCACATGGAATTATAAATAAATTGGGCAGACTCATCGCTCATTGTTTTTAGCACAAATTACCTTCTAAGAACTTACACTTCTGGTGGAAAGACGTCTAAATGTAAACAACAAAAGGATTTCCTACTTTACTCAGATTAAAGGAATATGACCCTCCTTTGCAGCATCATATGACTATTTGTAATCTGACCAAAGTATGAACATATTAAATGGCAGGAATGTTATGAAATTCACTCACCTTTCCATATAAAAATATTAACCAACACTATTCATACCACATTTTGCTTTCTATTGTAAGATATTGTGAAATATGCAAAATTGCACCATGCCTGTACATTAAAAAAAATTATATGTGAAATATGTGAGTACTTTCCTACTGAAATATGCTGAATAACTCACTAGAGACAATCAGTCCATGAGTGGTTCTTTGTGTGGGTGAATGTGAGAATGACTGGATGGATGAGTGAGTGATTGCATGTCTAAATAATTGAGGAACGAAAGCATGGATTTACTGTGAATATGGAGGATTTAATGAGTAAATGGAGGAATGGAAGCATGGATTTACTGCGTAAATGGATGCATTACAGCGATCTCACGTGCTGAGGCCTCACACAGTGGTAGCACTGACAATTTACTCACGAAAGGCCATTAATATGCCAGTGCAAGCATTAATCAAGGGCCGGAACCATTGTATCAAGAATACATACAATGTATAAATAATAAATATAATTATACCACTGCAAGCATTATACCTGTGGCGAATATCATATTGACCACAATGTGAAGAAATACCGTCTGTTTTCAGTGACATCATTATGCAGGCTTGGGTACATACTGGCAAGAATACTCACCATGTATCTAAAATTGCCACGATTGTGAAAGTTCAATGTTTTTTAAACATGTATTAATAAACTGTGGTAACAATCAATAATACAGCCGAAGATAAGCAGAATAAGTGTATTTGTGGCATAATTATGCTGTCAACAGAGCAGAAAGAACTGCTGCATACAAACAGATATTCAAACTCAGCCACAACAGAGTTGTAAGAGTGAAGTTGTGGCCAAGTCTGTCTCTGTTGGCACGTTCTACCTTATATTTGTTTTGATAATCCATTTATAAGGGGACACGTAAGGGTAGAAGATTCCCAGGAGGGCCTTTGCCACTGTAGGAGCTGTAGTGGTCCTTTGAGAAATAGCCTCTGGATACCTGGTGGCATGATCCACCACCTCCAGTATGAATCTGTTTCTAGAGGCAGTGGGCGGGTCTAGGGGGCCAACAATATCCACCCCAACTCTCTCAAAGGGAACCCCAACCACTGGTAGTGGAATTGGGGGGGGGGCTTTGGGGTGCCACCTGTCTTGCCACTGGCTTGACAGGTGACACAGGAGTGACAAAAATCCTTTGTATCTTCAGACATATGGGGCCAGTGAAAGTGTAGGACAAGTCTGTCTCACGTCTTCCTTTGCCCCAGGTGACCTGCCAGGGGTATGTCATGTGCCAGGGTCAACAAAAATTCTCTATACTGCAGAGGTACTACCAGCCACCTTGTGGCACCAGGTTTGGGTTCACTTGCTTCTGAGTATGAGGTTGTCTTCCCAATACGCCTTGAGGGTGCCACTAACATCCCCTGCTTCCAGAAGGATCGCTTGCTGTCTTAGCCCTTTCAGTGTGGGATGGGTTTGCTGGGAGTGGGTTCCTCCTCTTCAAAGGGGGAATCCTCACTGGAGGGTGGGATAGGGGGCAACTTTTGCCCTTTCTACCCTTGGTTTTGGGAGCCTCTTGGGCCATTGTTCCAGGCTCCAAGATTCCTTTTTATTTTTGCGTCTTGGCCTGAGCCCTGGACAAAGCAAAAATTTGCCCTGAGATGCCCAGCATTGCTCCATGGGCCTCCAACTCCACTTCAGCCCAAGCTGAAGCCTCCAAGTCATTCCCCATGAGGCATTCCACAGGTAAGTCTGTGGACACTACAACCTTATTTGGGCCAGTAACCCCCCAACCAGCTGAAATCAACAACTGCCATGGGGTGGCATACAGTGTTGTTGTGGGTGTCAGTCACTTGGTACTGATGACCAAGTAGGTGCTGCTCAGGGGATATGTGTGTCCCTGTAGGCCTCAGCCTGACCATTTATCAAGGGCAGCTGCCTGTACTTACCCATGTTAAGGGGACAGGCAGCAAGGGTGGCAAAATCAATGCCCTCATCTGAGACTAGCACAGCCTCAGTAGTTTCCCTAACTAAGCCAGCCCCCACCACACTTCCTAAAGTGAGCCCAGCTACACCCTTGGAATGGCTATTGCTGCCTGACTCACCACTACTGTTGGTACTATGAGCACTAGTAGGGAGGAGCTGTCTCTCCTGGCCTATGGCCCTTGTTTCTACAGACCTAGCACAAAGGCTTTTTGCTATGGCAAGAGGAAGAGAATTTGGACCCACCCCCAGAGGAATTTTGTGGGTCTGATAAAGGCTCTTTTGGTTTGGTTTTGTCCCCACCCTTGTCCTGAGGCTTACCTGCTTCCTTTTTCTTGTCCTTGCCCCCCGCCCATGTGAGCTTTTCTGCTCACCCTTGTTCTGACCCATTTGTCTGCCTTCTTTCCCAATTCTTGGGGAGAGGTCAGATCTGAGTCTACCAAGTACTGGGGCAACAAATCAGACACACAATTATTGAGAATATGTTCTCTCAGAATCAGATTGTACACGCCCTCAAAGTCACTGACTTTGCTACCATGTAACCAGCCCTCCAAGGCTTTTACAGAGCAGTCTACAAAATCTATCAAATCTTGGGAGAACTCTTTCTTGGTCTCTCTGAGCATTACCCTATACTGTTCAGTAGTGAGACCAAATCCTTCTAGCAGAGCAGATTTCAAAACTGTGTGGTTATCAGCATCCTCCTCTCTAACACTAAGGAGTCTATCTCTCCCTTTTTCAGAGAAGGAGAGCCAAAGAACGGCAGCCCACTGGGGGACCTTCTGAGCTTTACAGGCCCTCTCCAGAGCAGCAAACTACTTCTGGATGTCATCCCCCACCTTGTATGGGGGAACAACCTTGCTAAGGTTTCTAGAATCAAGAGAGTCCTACCTGACCCTAGGTTCCCTGAAACCAAAGCTGCTGCCACCATGGGGTGCTAACCACAATCCCTGCCTTTCTCTCTCTACTGCCAAGGCCTCCCTGTCTAGGGATAGCTGGTGCTGCTGCAGCCTCAGCTTGGCCTCCTCCAGCCACAGTTTCCTGAGTTCTCTATCTAAGGAGTCATCTTCTGGAGTGGAGCAGTTTGTCCCCTCAGACACTGAGGTGGCATGAGAGAGGCAGGATGAGGATCTGTCCCTAAGCTTACTAACCCTCGGAACATGGGGGGGGGTTACTAACATGGCCACCTTTGGAACTACCTGTAGTGCTCCCAGCTACATTAGAGGGTTTACTAGAGACCATGTGATCCTCCTGACCCTCCTCAGAGTCCAGATGCTCTCTTTCTAACACTGGGGGCTAGAATCTATATATTCCTCCCTCTCCTCTTGACTACCAGCTTGATCCTGGTCATCGTGGAGGTGAAGTCCTAGGAGCAGACTCTTATTAGGGTTCCTCCCGGTCTTCAGTTTCCTACTCTTACACACTTCCCTCAGTTCCTGAAAGGTGAGGTCTTCACAGTGAGAACCCATGTTCTGAGATGTGCTAGGTACTGAAGACATGTTAGAGTGGGGTAGGGTGTGCCTAACCTCCCTAACTTCTAGTCTCTCTTACAGAAGTTTACAGCAAGGACTATGCCTGGACCCCTCTCTTACCTAAACCCTAGAGACTATGTCCTGAAACTAGGTGTATGTATATATCCCTGGCTAGTAAGTGATCTTTCTTGTGGAAGGTACCAAGTGACAGAGTGGTAAGGCAATTGCAAGTGCTTATCCCAAGCTACACCACCAATGTAGGAAGATCGCCTGGTGTGTGGAGGGTACCTATGGTACCTACACCTTATACCAGGTATCCCCTGTGAAGTGTAGGCAGTGTCTAGAAGCCAGGCTCTCTAGAAGTAGCTGTGGATGAGCAGCCAAGGCTTATCTAGGAGACATGCAAACCTCATGCAATACCACTGTAGTCAGACAGCACTTACACACATGAAAACACTCAGTTGTACAAAAATAAAGGTACTTTGTTTTTGGAACAAATCACCATAACATACTAAACAGGTAACCCACCCTTAGGAGGTAAGTAATACAATAAATATATACACCAGTAATCGGAAAAAGGCATAGAAAAGGTTAGAGAACAGTGCAAATAGCAATAACCAATAGTGATCCTAGGGGGAGCACAAACCATATACTAAAAAAGTGGAATGCGAACAAGATACCCCCACCTAGGTAAGTAAAATGTTTAGAGGGGAACTGGGGGTATCAGAAAACCACAAAGGTCAGTAACACAGTACCTCCCATCGACCAGGTATGCAACAGTAAAACACTGGATTTTCCCCAAACCATTCAAAAGGAGGAAAAGAAGAAAAATCAGACACCCAGAGAAGACTGCAAGAAAACCAGCGGTGGATTCCTGAAGAAAGAAGACCTGAGGAGAGAGGAGACCAAGTCCGAGTCACAGTGGAGTCCAGGAGGAGTAGGAGGTACTACCCAGCCAGCTGTGGATGCAGGAGTTGGTTGATGGTGATGAAGAACAGGTCAGCACTGCACCCTAGAGCCGGAGAAGAGTTCCTGATGGATGCAGATGAAGCCCCACACTGAAAGGAAGATTGCAGATGGGTGTCAGTGCAGGAATTCCACCAACAAGCCTTGGCAAAGGCAAACTCGAGGTTAGTGGAAAAAAGGTGCTGCCGGGGACAAACAAGGTCCAGAGGACTCAACCCAGGAGGGGGAGTCACAGGGGACCCTCAGCGTCGCAGACAGCCCATAGGAGCAGAGGCAGCACCCACAGGACGGGGACACAGGGGTTGCAGAAGGAGCCCACACAGGAATACAAAAGAGGAGCCCATGCTGCAGGAGGCTGTGCTTTGCAGGATGGAGTGCTGGGGGCTGGAGCTACACTTCGCCTGAATATACCTTGGAGGAGATGCAAACAAGCCTTGGCAGCTGCAAGAGACTGGGTGCACAGGGCTACTGTCCTGTATGGGAAGGCAAAGTCTTACCTCCACCAAAGTTGGACAGCTGGCAGAGAGGACCAAGAGGACTATTACGGACCACCACCAGTGAGGCAGGATCCACGCAGCTCAGCAGGAGAGGGGATTCGCACAGCCGGTCATCGCTTGTTGTAGGTGCCTGCGGTTGCAAGGAAGTGACTCCTTCGCTCCAAGAGAGATTCCTTCTTCTTCTTGTGCAGGCTGAAGAGTTGCAGTCTTCTGAGGATGCACGGTGAGGGAAATGTTGCAAAGGTGGCAGGAGCCCTGGAAACAATGTTGCTGAAGAGTCCTTTCTTCCTGGAAGCAGCTCCCCTCCCATTTAATTTTCATTCCAGGTATAAATATTACAATAATAAAGCAGGAAGTATACATAAGTAGCATTCGACAATAATACGACATTTTCTTCGGCTGTACACATCTCCTCTAATCCCCTCAAATTGGGCGATTGGATGTATTTGTTAAAAACACATCCGTAGCCTTGCTTGGCTTACTGTTCCACTAAATCCTTCCATATAGCTATAAACCTTTTTATACTCCCAACACGTTGGTTCACATTTCTTGGTTCTTTTCATCTTGGCCCACCAGTTCTGCAGTGTAGGAATATTTTTGGTCTGCCAAAACTGCAATATCAATGATTTAGCTACTGCAAAAACAATCCCAATAAAGTATTGCTAATATTTAGCTAGCTGGCGTGTCTTCTGAGATACTCCAAACAGAACTAAGCTTGGTTCCTAGCTCAATCCTAAAGTTTGAGCTGTGATTTATTACCTAATTTATCTTCAACCAAAAGAGAGTTAATTTGGGGCGGTCCAAGAAGATATGTAGCCAATTCCCCTGCCCCTCCTGATGGCACCGAAAACATTGATCAGGAATTGCTGGAAACATTTTATGTATTGTCTCAGGGGTATAGTAAGCCATCCATCTGGAGAGAAAAGACATTCTTTTAAAATTGGCAGCCCTTAAAGATTTGTAGCCAATTTCCAAAATAATTCTCCAATCTTTGCTTGAAATTACACATTGTGTTGTGAAAAATGTGTTCCTGAATTCTGTGATTAACTCAACGATGGATTGATCGCCTAATAGTCTGCACCAATTTCCTGTCCCAGCTACTTTACTCCTAATTAGAGCCCTCCCTATTGGGTGTTCTTGGGTATTTGCCAAGGGTATATTAGTAGTAATAAAATGGGATATCTGAAAAAAGCTCAAAAAGAGTCTAATTGCCATACTCCCCAGCCTTATTACAACCTCCTCCCATGTAATGTATCTGCCTCCTAGAAAAAAGTCCCTCATTTCCTTAAAGTCTTTGCTATTCCATTGAGCTATCACCGTTTCTGGAAGGTGTAGGCCAAAATATTTACACTCCTGTAGTTGCAAATAAGTAAAACCTGATGGTATTTGATGGGTTTTTCTTAAAATCTCTGCTCTTTTACTAAGATCGCGAATACACTTGTATCGTGTTTTTTCTTTGGAAGTTGGGTATTTTTGATGAATGATTGGAGACTTATTGCTTTTTCTGCGATAATCCTATTGGCCAAGAATGTTTCCAGGGTTTCTCTGCTATCCAAATATTGTGCCAATATGTCCTGCAATGCAGCCTGATAATAAGCTTGGAAATTAGGAAGTGCCAAACCAGCTTAGCTTATGTTGAGCTGCACTACTCAGAGCCTCACCCTTGTTTTTTTTTTCTCCATATAAAAGCTTGTATCATGGGGTCCAATTCTCGAAAATAGGAGCTATTTATTCTTATTGGCGAATTATTGAATAAAAAAGGAAAAGCGGAAGAATCGACATCTTAATTAAACAGACTCTTCCTACTGGAGTCAATGGGAGAACAATCCATCTGTCCAATAATGCTTGTACTTTTTCAAGCATCCTAGCGTAATTTAGGTTAAGTAAGTGGCCATAGTTCTTCGTGACATATATTAGGTTTGAATGAATTAGCCTGCTGTTGTAGGCCAGATGGAAGATTCTCTGGTCCTGAGTTAAAATGAGAAACTCTGTTTTATTTTTGTTAATTTTATAACCTCCTATTTGAGTAAACTAATTAATTCTATCCAGGACCCTTTGTACGTTGTCGGTCTCTGGTTTCAAATATAAAATAATTTCTTCTGCAAAGAGCTTAATTTTTGGCATAGCTGCTATTGGTGACATAATTTTGCTCGAGCTGCGTATTATGTGTGCCAGAGGTTCGATAAAAAAAGGCAAACAATATGGGGGATAGAAGACAGCCCTGTCTAGTACCTCTTTTAATCTGAATTGTACCTCTGACCTTTAAGCTGATAACAATTCTGGCATAAGCGCCCTAATACAATTGCCTTATCATTGATGTGAATTGCAAGGAAAAAACAAATTTCGTCAGACTGTATAGCAAAGCTTCCTAGTTCACTAGGTCAAAAGCTTTATCTGGGAACATTATCATTACCGCAGGGATTGCATTAACTGAGAAAAACTTGACTGCTTGTATTAAAAAATTTGTATTAAATGCCATCAGTCTACTGCTACAAAGTCGTTTTGGTCTTTGTGTATTAATTGTTGCGCGGCCTGTGTAATCCTAGTACCTTTTTTTTTTTTATTTTGTACTCTGCATTAAGCAGACTGACTGGGCAATATGCATCTGGTTTCAGTTTTTTTTTGCCTTTTTTAGGAAACTGACTATTGTTGATTCTTTAAATGTTGAAGGGGGAAACATCCTTTTTTACGACTTTTTTTTTCCGAAGGTCGTGGTTAACGAAAGCGCAACAACGCTTTTTTTAACCACGACTTCGGTTTTTTGTGCCTTAACTACGTATGTTCTGAACAACGAACATGCGTGGTTAAGGTACAAAGAAGGGACTTGGCGAAGGTAAGTGTGGGTTTAGGTTTTGGGGAGGGGGTGGGGGGGCAGGGGGTTTTAGGTTTTGGGGTGGGACGTTTTTGGTTTTGGGGAGTGGGTGGGGGGGTCAGGGGGTTTTAGGTTTTGGGGTGGGGTTGGGGGGGTGGGACGTTTTTGGTTTTGGGGAGTGGGTGGGGGGTCAGGGGGTTTTAGGTTTTGGGGTGGGGTTGGGGGGGTGGGACGTTTTTGGTTTTAGGGAGTGGGTGGGGGGTCAGGGGGTTTTAGGGTGGAGTGAGGGATGTAGGGTGAATGGTGCCTATTGCTAATGATTTTATCAGGAATGCCTTTACAACGAAATATCGTTGTTAAGGCATTCGTGGTAAAATCATTAGTAGTAGCAACGAGGTCGGTGTTCCGACCTCGTTGTTAAGGCAGTAGTTTTTTTTGCAGTCGTTATTTCGTCGTACAGTCTGTTGAAGGTATTTCTACGCCCTCAAATATTGCAATGTGTAGATCTGTTAGGAATGGTACTAGCTCCTCATAGAAGGTTTTATAGAATTCTATTTGAAAGCAGTCTCCACCACAAGCTTTTGCACTTGACATTTTCTGGATAGCCCCCTTAATCTCAGAGGGCGTAAACTTCAGTGCTATGTCGTTCTGAATATTCAATTACATTTTTGGTAACGTGATTGGCTTATAATACTGGTCTATCTGTGCAGGCAAAACTGCATAATTCTTCTCATAAATTCTGGAGTAATGCAATATAAACACCCGGACAATATCCTTCTCATGATTACCAACTGCACTTGTCTCAGGATTCTGAATTTGATATATTATCTGCCTTTCATGTTTTATATGGGTGGTCCAAGCCAGGTATTTACCTATTTATTGGCTTTCTTCATAAACCTGATGCTGGTAAGCCCTTGAGCTAGGTACTTCCTCAAGAATAAAGAAATCTCTTAACTTTGCTTTTGCTTGATTGAGATTACCTCTAACTGCTTCCTGTCCCCCTGCTTTCATATAATCGTCTGTACCCTTATCTGTAGCCATCTAAAGTGTTTTAATTTCAAGCTCTCACTGTCGAGTCTGTGCCGCTTTGAAAGAAATAATCTGGCCCCTGACTGTAACCTTAAAAGCCATATGTTGAACAAGGAGGCGGAATTCTGATTACGTTGAAAGAACTCCTGTATTAATTTTCTCATATCTGTGACCTACTCTTGATTATTAAGTAAAGATCTATTGAAGTGCCATCTGGGCCTCTCCTTGCTAGCTGCCTCTAGTTCTACCGACACCATGAATACTGAATGGTCAGAAAAAGCGTTTGCCTATATGCGTGGGTGAACCTCCTTCAGTGTACGAGAAAGTAGGAAAAAATCTATCCGCGACGCTGTTTTAGAACGGTGTGAAAAACAAGTATATTGAGCAGCTGCTGGGTATTCTTCTCGCCAAGGGTCCGATATCTGAACATCTCTTTTTATTGCATCCAAGATTCTCTTAGTTCTGGGTTTGAGTTGTCTTTTTCCCCCGATTAGAGGTATCTAATCTAATATCTTGAATGTAATTAAAATCCCGCCATAATAAAGGGGCCTGTGGAACTCACTTCTATACCATACAACTGTACTAATGGTTCTACTTCATCCATGATTGGCCCATCGTAATTAACTAAATTTATTTGAATCCCTAATAATATGACCTTTAACCAGAGCCATCTCCCCTTGGTGTCTTTAATTATCTCTTTTATGATCCAATCTACTCTGCTACTTAAATATATTGCCACCCCTCTTTTTTTTTATTTATTTATTTTTGCAAGTTTACAATACAACAAACAAAACCGCCCTGTGAGCAGTACAAAGAACAAATGAGATTCTACAGTGTATCAACATATCACAGGAGGTCATCAGAGGCAAAGGACAATAACCTCAAATCTTAGCCATTTAAGTTTGACAAACACCAGCAGCCTCCCGACCATCCAGTAACATAGCGACAACAAATCACACCACATGAATAAATCTTGCGAGCACGCACACGGGCCCAAACATAACCAACAGAAACCAGCCAACAAAAAGGAGGCGGCAGAGCAAGCACGTATAGCAGGGTCCACTATCAAACATTCCGTACATGACGCACAGATTATCATAATTGATCCAAACAAAGCCAGAATGCGACTTGACACATACAGCATCAGCTCACTCCAGTCTATCCTGAGAGTCCAAAAAAGGCGCGGAAAGGTGCCCAAATATCTCTAGGACGAGAATTCGCTGGGACCAGCTCCCAGAAGATTGACAACTGGTCCTGACAGAATGCAGCATCACGCAACAAGTCAGCTCTACGCGGCACCCTATCCCTTCCCCAACACATCGCCACCCTTCTCTTTGCCGATGGCACCCCATCCAGCAGTCCAAGCAGCGCCAGCACAGGAGACAAAGGCATAACCAAGCCAGTCATTCCGGAAATATCATGGAACGCCTCCTCCCAAAAGGCATGCACCTCAGCACAGCTCCACGCCAGATGCAGAAAATCAGCGTCCGGAGCATGGCAACGTTCACAGCATGCATCAGCTCGAAAACCCATAGCACATAAACTACGAGGAGTGTAGTATATCTGGTGCAGGAATTTAAAGTGGATGAGACGCAGCCTATAATTGGGCGACAGCAGACGCATATGCGCACAGCAGCTCCGCCACTGCTCCTCAGTAAGCACCTCCCCCACATCCAGCTCCCATTTAGCCTTAGCCGCCATCGCCACTGCCTTCCTCAGCTCCTGCATGCATCCATACAATCGAGTAATAAGCCTCCGAGCGGACGTCACTCGCCACAACAACTCCAATGCTCGACAAGTCTCAGGAACGGCCAGGAGACCAGAATACCGCGCACGGAGCATCGCGTAAACCCGCAATAAATATAACCGATGCAATGGGTTGTCTGTACCCGCCCGCAGCGCCTCCTCCGGCGCAATCAGACCATCATTCACAAACCAAGCACCCAGTAATGACAACTCAGACGCCTCAAGAAACTCACGCAGGCGAACATCACGAGACATCCGCTCATCCGGTACATCCAACACTGGCATTGCAGGGGCAAAAAGCACCCCGGTTCCAGATCTACACCCCAAAGCCGCCCAAGCCCTGGAAGTACATGCCACAGTATCCACCCCTCTCGCATACGTCCGAGACAGACATCCAAGAACTCTCGCCAGCCGATCCGGCCAAACCAAATCACTCTCAGGTGCAGCATGAGGCCAATACCGTATAGGATGAATCCAGAAGTACGCAAAGTGGGCCTGCGCGCAATAATAATAAAGCTCCAGATCCGGGGCAGCAAGGCCCCCCATTTCAAACGGCAGCGTCAATTTCTCCCAGGAAATCCTAGGCTGCGCGCCAGCCCACACCAAACGCACCAAGGCAGATCGAAGCCTCTTCAGAAAATTCACAGTAAGCACCAGCGGCAGGTTAACAAAAAAATACAAAAACTGCGGCAGAACAACCACCTTAGCGATGCCAATGCTTCCACTAAGCGAAAGCGGCAGCGTGCGCCACACCTCCAGTCTATCTTCCAGCCAGGCCATCAATCTGCCATAATTGGCAAACTATAAAGATTCTACATCACAGCTGAGCCACACACCCAAATAACGGACCGGGCCCTCTGCCCATTCAACTGGATACTGCGACGAGCATTGCGCCGTACTACTAGTGAGGGGAAGCACCACCGATTTAGACCAATTCATCGTGATGCCCGAGAAACCGCCAAACCGAACGACCTCGGTCAACAAGACATCCATATTCACACCCGGCTCCCGCACATACAGCGCAATATCATCTGCATACAACAAAATTAACATTGGTTGCTGCCGGAACTGCAGACCCCTATGGTTGTGATGCTGACGCAGATAAGCCACCAACGGCTCCACAGCAATAGCAAATAGGAGCGGGGATAAAGGGCAGCCCTGACGGGTACCCCAGGCCACAGGAAAGGGCTCCGAGATACAACCATTCAGTCGCAAACACGCAACCGGGCCGAATACAGCAAGCGGATCAACTTAATAAATCGAGCACTCATGCCCAACCTGCCCAAGAGTGTGAACAAGTATGGCCAGGCCAAGGAATCAAACGTCTTGGTCGCATCCAAGAACACAGCAGCAGCCTCGTCGCTCGCCGAAAGGCCACCTAACACCGCAAAGAAGGTACGAAGGTTATGCACTGTCGACCGCTCCGGCACAAAGCCGGACTGATCCGGGAGCACCAATCGCAGCATCAGGGGCTGCAGACGCAGCGCCAACAGCTTGGCGAGTATTTTATTGTCAGCGTTGATCATGGACAGTGGTCGATATGAATCACAACTGTACGGGTCCTTACCAGGTGTAAGGATCGTAACAATCAGCGCTTCCCTCAAGGATGCAGGGAGAGAGCCTGTCTCCAGGGCCTCAGCATATACCTCTAACAGATAAGGAGCGAAAATATCAACATACTCCTTGTAAAAGGCAGTTGTGAGTCCATCCAAACCCGGGGCCTTCTCACCAGGCAGCCCACTAATATTGCCACCCCTCTTGCTGCCAGCCCAGACAATGTGAATAAAGCTGCTGAATACTGTTTTGGGATGTACACTTCGGGATTATTACTTTTTAGATGGGTTTCTTGAAAATAGATGACTTCGGGTTTGAATGATATCAGCCATTTTAGCATCGCTCTATATTTCTGCCTATTTGAGATCCCATTTGCATTGCGGGAAATAATCTTAAGCTTGACCATATCTCTTGATTAATTTGACAGTAACCTTTTTCCAGCCATACCTAGTGTCTGCTACTTTATGCAAAAACCTGAATTTTCTCGAATACTCCAATCCACGTGTCTCCCATCGCCCAACCCCTGACCCCACCCCCAATCCCTCCCCTCCCTCCCTGGGTACTCTGAGCTGGAGGTCCTCCCATCTACGGCCTCTCAGAGGACTCCCCTCCCTTGACACCCTCAATGATCTTGCCTTGACTCAACTAGTCTGTTGCACTTCCCCATCCCATTACCCCTACTGTGGTGCCTTGATATAGCACAGTTGATGCTGAAACAGCCTGGAGGCAACTTAGACTTTTCCCTTTCGGGCGCTTAACAAGCTACAAACATTTTTCGACCATTTTCTCTTAGACTCATGGTCCCATATTAGCAAGCAAGTAGCTATCAACTCTTAAACCACAGTGAAATGCTTTTAGAATCCACTCCCATCTGAACTCTGTATGGAATTCAGGAAAGTTTTTGCTGCTCGGACCGTGTGAAATATATTAGCACGTCCTTTATATAGAACTTTCAGTTTTGATAGCTGAACCAGGCCAGCTGGTGCCCCAATTTTCTGAAAAGCCGGGATCAACTCTTTCAACTCTCGGCGACTGCGCGCCGCAAGTGCGGACATGTCAGAGGAAATTTTGAATACATAATCTCCTGGAGTTGCAAAGGTCCTTACTTTAATGGCCAGTGAAAGATTTGTTTTCTTTAATGCGATAGTCACCAAAGTTGACCAGTATCGTCTGTGTTTTTTTTGCTCCTCTGGACTGTACTGCTGGGACTAGATGAGCACATGTAATTGTAAGATCCATCTTGCTGTCCGCTGGCTCTGTTAGAACGTGCTGTTTGATCAGATCTGTGGCTAATTTAATAACCATCTTGCCCGACTCTCTCCCTTCTGGTATCCCTGTGAACCTTAAATTAGAGCAGTGGGAGCTATTCTCCGCATCGTCGACTCAAATCTGCAAGTCGGTTAATTCAGCTTGGTATCTGGCAACTGATGCTTCCATATTTGACCCACCATCTTCCAGGTCTGATACTTGTTGCTCAACTTCTTTAACACGAGTGCTCAATTGCTGTATGTTATTAATAATGAGGCTGAGTTGAGTTTCCGTCTTACTATTTGCCTCCTCTTTTGATAGTTTTAGAGCCTGAAGTTCAGTAAGTATCTGGAGAAGCATAGTCTCTGTAGCTGAAGAGCCTTCACCTGCTTGACCCCCTTCTGCCTGATTGTGAGCAATCCGTCTAGCATGACAAGGACCCGAATAAGGCGGCGAACTTATATTTTCAACTATTTTACCAACTTCCTGGTGCCCTGCTGTGACCCACATCTGAATTGAGTATGGCGTCAGTGAATAAGTTATTGACCCATGAGAGATATAATGGTCTAAGTGTCGCTGAGTATTGGATAAAATATAAGGGGGTGGAAACTGGCGAATAGGTACTGAGTTGCGTCTGGCCTGCCCCACCTCCTTTAAATGTTCCGCTGGGAATGCTAGTTTAAGTGGGTCTTTGCGCTCCTTAGATCGAGCCACAGTAAATAACACATACATCTGTAGTTGCCCACTGCTATTTTGTTGGGTGGTAGTCTGACCTTGCTCTGTTTGTTCGAAAGGACGCAGGTCTTGTGGCCATTTCTGGTTGTCCCTGGAGTTCTGCAGATTGCCCTCTATCCGGCTACTAATTACGTGTGCCTTACCCTCAGATTCCATAATTGCGCCTTTCGCTTTGGAAATGGTTTGGGAGGCGAATGAAGAAAGTGATGCTTGAGAGAGGGGTTGTAGTACTGGAGAGACTGCGCCTGGGCTGAGGGTTTTCTCCATTGAAGCGGGGTGCTTAGTTTTTACATTTCTCACCATTTTCATGTTTTTGCCTGGTGGGCGTACCTTAGACTGGAGTTCCTGAGTAATTCTTTTCATAATGTTGGGTATTTGTTTATTTTGAGATATAGCAGGTCCTACCCCCTCCTTTACCTATCTGCGCCAGATTAGTTGCCACAAACCGCACCCACGCGGGCCGTTTCCGTAGCGATATTCTAGTGCCGCCCCTGTAAAGAAAGCCTAGTACCACTCTCTCTGGGAGGAGGGGGATTTATGTCCCTTCTAACATGCCTCGGTCCCCCTCCGCTATACCGTTGTACCACTGTTGTACCACTTTGCGTTCTGTGCCCTCGTTCCCTGTATCATGCACTGTATCAATGTCCAATGTCCGTATCTGGGCTACTTCTTTGCTCCTTTAAATTGCGTTCCTTAGTGCCGCCTTCTGTCTTCGTCTGCCAATAGAAGGTGATGCTAGATAGGTGCAAGTTGTAACAGCAAGGCACTGATAAATGTACAAGAAAGAAAGAATTGGAAGAGCACAGAACACTTGAGCGTCTGCTGTGGTAAGATGATATAAGCTGGTGTGCCTAGGTTTTTCAAAATGCAGACAAAATAATTTCAAGTGCCTGACTGTAATCAAAAAACGGGATCCAATACAGTCTAAGGAAACCATTTTATGGTAATCTGTCCTTTTTACTTGATAGTCCAGATACCACCAAGTTGAGGAGTAATAACCAACATTTTCCCTCTTTTCTTTTTTTTCCGCCCACCCCAGGCCTACGTGAAAAATCACCCTTCTTTTGTTTGAAGTGAGCTTTGGCTCCAGCTTGCGTTCTCTTGGGGGGGGGGGGGGGGGGAAAGAGAGAGTATGATGCTTCATAGGCCTTGTGGGTTTATAACTAGTGACAGGGTGCCTCTGAGGGACGATAGCAACCCAGCTGGTTGCTTTCTGCGTAAAACCACCGCCTGATGCGGGTTACGTGGTCCAATCTTCCGAGCAGCTTTGTTTTCGCGTCCTCAGGCACTGAGCTTCTTTGCCGTTGCCTCCGGTGCTTCAGCGTTTAGCCGCGAGCATGACGGGAGCTCCAGACGCAGCCGTCGATCTCCAACTCCGAGGTTCTTGGAACCAGCTTGTCGGTTCCTGGAGGTTCCAGTCGCAGTTCCGGAGGCCAGAAGTCAAAGCAGAGGTTGCAGAGGAGTCCTGCTGGAATCTTACAAGTCGAATCTAAGGACCCACCCAAGAGAGAGACCCTAAATACCCCTGAAAGGAGGATTGGTCACCTAACCACGTACGCACCTATCAGGAGGGGGCTCTGCTACCTGGCCTGGCCACTCAGATGCTCCCAGAGTTCCCTGACAACCTTGGAACAAGATGGCAGAACCCAGGGAACCTCTGGAGGAGCTCTGGGCACCACCCCTGGGGTGGTCACTTCCCTTTCCATTGTCCAGGTCCGTGCCAGAGCAGGGTCTGAGGGTCCCTGAACAGGAGTGGACTGGTTTATGCAAGGAAGGCACCAAATGTGCCCTTCAAAGCAAACCAGTGGCTTGGGGAGGCTAGCCCTCCCAAGCCAGGCACACCTATTTCCAAAGGGAGAGGGTCTTACCTCCCTCTCCCAAAGGAAATTCTTTGTTCTGCCTTCCTGGGCATGATCAGATCAAGCAGCAGGAGGGCAGAAACCTGTCTGAGTGGTGGCAGCAGCTGGACTGCCCAGAAAACCCTGTAAGACTGGTGGTAGTAATGCTGGGTGTCCTCCAAGGAGCCCCCAGTGTGCATGGTATAATACTTCCCATACTTGCAACAGCACTGGAGTATGATTCCAACATGTTTGGTACCAAACATGTCCAGGTTCAGAGTTACCATTATGTAGCTGGACATAGGTAGTAACCTATGTCCAGTAGACGCGTAAAATGGCATCCCCACACTCACAAAGTCCAGGAAAATGGATCTGGAGTTTGTGGGGGCCCTACTGCTAGTGCAGGGGTGCCCTCAAACACAGGTACCTGCACCCTGCCTTCTGGGCTGAGAGGGCCTACCATAGGGGTGACTTATAGTGACCTGGTGTAGTGACCTGTAGTAAAAACTGGTGCATGCACCCGTTTCACACAGGCTGCAATGGCAGGCCTGCAGAACCCTTTGCATGGGCTCCCTATGGGTGGCAGAATAACTGCTGCAGCCCACAGAGATCCCCTGGAGCCCCAATGCCTTGGGTACCTAGGTACCATATACTAGGGACTTACATGGGGGGGGGGGCAGTATGCCAATTGTGGGAAGAAAATGTAGGATTTAGAGGAGAGAGCAAAACTACTGGGGTCCTGGTTAGCAGGAGCCTAGTAGACACAGTCAAACATACTGACAACAGGCAGAAAATGGGGGTAACCATAAAAGAGTGTACTTTCCTACAGTGTTGGATAGTCTTATAAGTAAAGAGGTGTTTTCAGAAGGTCTTGTAGAAGAGGAAGGAAAAGTCATCTGGGCCTAGGGATTTTGGCAGCTTCAGCCAAGCTATGGTGCAGATCACCTATGGCAGACTAATCGGCTCTTCCAGCTTTGCCGCAACCCCTTCAGTGAGTGTTTTGCCATGGGCCGGCCCTAAATATAGAGAGATGTCAACATCGGGTAAGTACTGATTGGTGTATAAAGCTTGGAAGTATTCCCAAAATGTAATTGCGATTTGTTTGTCTCCTGTAACCTCCTCTGCCGTTGAAATGGCTTAGACTGTGTCTTGGTGGACCCTGGCGCAGAGGCAGCGTGCAAGTAGTCTACAGCATCTTTTATCACCCACATACAATTTACTTTTTAGGCATGGCAGGACATATTCTGCCCAATCCATGTCAACAGGTCTGAGCTGCGTGCTTCCTACCCAGCTCATACCACACTCTGGGGTCCCATTGTGTTGCTGAATATTTTTCAATGTTTTCACTGCCTCCTTAAGCTGTGCACGCTACTCACTATGAGATCAGTTGAAGTGGGCTGCCAGCGATATGAGCTCCCATCTGACCACCGGTTTCAGGGCATTCCAGAGTGGGAAGAGAGACACCTCCTCCATGTCATTGTTCCGCAAATGTGCGGAGAGAACCTTGTTTATGGAGGCAATATTACTCAGGTTTTCATGTGGCCTCCAGCTGTTGTACAATATTTGTGTGTCTTCTACCTGTAGAGTCAGTGTAATGCGGGCATGATAAGACTGTGCCATGGGGTCTATGTTTAGATCTTTGACTCGGTTGCGATCGTGGGAGTACATAAAAAATAATCTAAATGGGCACAGCTCTTGTAGGCTGCTGAGTATAATGTGTAGTCAATATCTTTTGGGTGGGTGCACCTACATAGGTCCGACATGCCTCACTCATGTAAACAGGTCAGACCGTTCATTGTGAAGGTCCCTGTCTGACGAATCTTTGCCCAGATAGGTCTAGGTCATTGTCCATTACCAGGTTCAGATCACCATCCATCAAGACAGTACTTTTTATACACCATCATAAATTAACTTTGAACGACTACACTATAGTGCAACTAAAAGTCTTCCCTTGTTTCCAGATGCCAGTACTCCTGCATATACAAATAAGGCCAGCTGTGCAACCAGGCAGCGCGACAATATCCAGTGAATTTGCTTATCTCTCTTGTCCCATTCCCAGGCCTATGGTTAATCAACATGGTAACAGAGTGAGGGTGGCTGTTGATTCTGGAAATTCCAGAAACTGATCGCTCCTCTTGGATCTGGACTGTGAGTTTAGTGCATCTTGACAGATACTCCCACTGGACTGGATCAGGCAAATGTTTTTGGCTCACCAAAGCATGATGCAGGAACTACTGCAACTAATGAAGTTGTTAAACACTGCTGGATATGCTGCTTACACAGGTTGTCCACCAATGCCAGTGCTTAATTTGTGATTGTTGTTTCCGGTGCGGAGCACCAGCACTTATTTTTCTGCCTCAAGCATTTACTGCGACCAAAGGACACAAATGGAAAAGGCGGAGGACGAGAAAAACGAAAAAGCATCACAAAGGGAGAAAGCTGCACGAGTGAGCTGAAGGAGCAGGGAGTGGCTTTGTATGGATTAAGGAAGCCCAAAATGGCTTTAGGATTACGCTGCCTCAGTATTCTGTGCTCGCACATTTAATTGCAGCAGTTGTGTGTTTAAGAGGAGAGCTCTGGGCACCAGCACCTTTTTATTTACAAATTAAGCACTGCCAGACTGTGTATGCCCGAGGGATTCCAATTGGACCCTAAGTGACACAAGAAATGGTGGATAGCCTGGGTAGAATGCATATTGTATTTTAAAGACAGGAACCTGTATGACTCAGATACCCTTTGAACTTTTCCAGACCTGCCCACGAGACAATGTGGTTTCTAAGGGGGACACTTTTTGTATACAATAGCTTGGTTGTGGCCCTACATTCTACATGGAGTGAAGAATGCTACATCGAATCCAATACCAGCAATTTACTACAAATGCTGGTCAGCCTGGGGACAGGAAGGAAGTTGATTATACTAAACTACAGGGTGCTCACTGACAGGTTAAAAATCGACTTGTCCAATTTAAAGGAGAAGCGTCTCTGGACATGGGAATAGAAATAACTGGGGTAGGTTGGTCATATTGGGGAACACGCCTGGAGTCTCCAGTAATACAAGGTTTAAAAAGCAACAGTTCAGATTTCTGCACAGATTGTAACTCACCCCTCTGCCCACAAAACAACTATCTAGAACATATCCACTGCAATTAACTGTCCAAAATATAATCCACATACATAGTAGTAGAGAAAAAATGTGACATATTGTGTATGTGTTATTGTCAGGAGTTGCCCTACTTGGGTCCATTCCGTGTTAGTTACTGTTGTATACAGCGAGCTGTATAAGCGAAAAGACAATAACTCGTTTGGCAAAAAGCGTTATGCTGTGGGCCGTGGTTGGTGGTTTTAATGGAGAAGATTATTACAGAACAATGGTTATAGGCTCCATTCCAAGATGCCCGCCGTCGTCACAGCCCTGGAGATAACGCAAGATCTTGTGAGATCGTGATTCCTTGAAGGCTACTAGCCAATTAAAGTATAGTTGGCCCAAATACGATGGAACTCAGGACTGCTATTCTGTATTCATTCCTGGTGCGTTCATAGAAATAAGCAATTTCCGGATCAGCGGCCAGATTCAGGTGTTTCCTGCAGAGTTCCTATGTGCTGCGTACTACTGCAGCATTTCCCTTCTGCCTGCTACTCCGTTTGGTTGCCGGTCCCGTCTTCACATTGTACCCTGAGTCGGTGTCAACCTCTGAGTGATTTGGCCCTCCGCCTGGTATCTGTGCTCCATTCCTCTGCGCTGCGTCAGCACGTGCACGCTTGTCAATTTCTTTCACTGCGGTCTCACCGGGTGCTTTCCTGTTTGTCAGTGAGTTCGCTACGTGCCGCCTCTTGTCTTTTTGCACTCTGGCTGTGGCTAGATAAATCAAGCACCACAAATTTATGAATGGCTGTGTTTCCTGCTCCTGACACTCACTTGGAACATTAGCGCACCTGTGTATTGAAACAAAGAATCACTGAGTTTTACAAAAGGATGTGAGGAAGAGACCCGGAGCCTGGACCTGCCTGCTGCTTCAGTCTTCGGGGCGGCTGAATGCTGCCACGGTGCGGGGAGCCCTCCCCTGCCCAGGAGGAGGAAATGTGGCCCTCCCTGGAAGGCCAGCAACGAGGTCAGCAACAAGGAGGTGAGGAGCGGAAGAAGGTGTGCCAGGCAAGCGAGCGGGCCACCATCAGCTCGACACAAGTGGGCCTGACTCAGTGGAGGCAGGGAGAGGCCCTGCTAGGGTTGGAGCGGAAGGGGCAGGACGGCCCGAACAGAAGGGGCATTGGGGGGATGGACCGCACCCCCCATAGGCGTGAAAGACTGACGCATGGGGACAGCCCCGGCTACGGAAACGCTTGATCTGGGGGCCCCCGCGCCACATGCGGCCTGGCAAGGGAGCGATGACTGGGGCCCCCATGGTCCAGTGATTGGGGGATGGTGGTCAACAACTGGAGGAGAGCGCTGAAATCGGAAATCGACAGCCAGCGCTGCTTTGTGGGAGTGTTGCGCCTCAGGCTTCCTGGTGACTGCTGGCCCTCCTGTGTCTGGACCGTGTCCGGAGAGTGCCGGGTGAAAGTTGGCTGAGGAGACTGCCGGTACCCACTAGAATGCTGGCCTGCGCGTTGCGCCTGGGACAGATGGAGGAGTGAAGTGCCCCCGGTCCTCCGTGGTGAGACGTGGGGGCACCAGGGCTGCATATACCCTAGGGCTGGTGTACCCACCGGATTGGCCCCTGCTTCCTGGTTCACTATGGTGCTCTCTGTGCTGGGAGTCGCGGGGGGCATGCGGGACCGGCGGTTGACGGAGCCCGCACTGTGGGGTTGGCCCTGCTGCCTGAACTCTGGGTGTGGGTGCGATGGTTCCAGGTTTCACCTGTTAACTGACACATGCTGACCCATGGGGAGACACAGACCCAAATCACAGGGGTTGCATTTTCCGGTACAAAGCCCTGATCGCCCACGGATGGATAGAGAAGCGGGCGAGGACTTGGTGCCCTCCAATATGCAAGACACCCTGAACAGAATCCTGGGGGCAATTGAGGATACCAAATTGACTTTAAACCAAGAGATAGGCAAGGTATCCGCCGAACTGAGCCACCTACGCACAGACCATCACAAGTTGTCTGACAGGGTGAAAGACACAGAGGCAGTCCTAGAGGATGTACAGCCTGCCCACCAAGCAATTAAGTCCCAAGTTGTCCAACTCACCAAACGGACCCAAAAACTTGAATATCGAGCTGAGGATGCAGAGGGCCGCAGCCGGCGCAATAATATGCGCATTGTGACAGTTCCGGAAGGAGTGGAGGGACCTGACGCAGTAACCTACCTGGAGTCCTGGCTGCGATCGCTAATGGACTAGCGCCCCCTCACACTGTTTTTTGTGCTGGAAAGGGCACATTGGGTCCCGGCCCATAAGCTGGCACCGGGGAGGTCACCTAGACCGATAGTGGCACAACCTCTACACTACAGGGACTGCGACTTCTGCAGAGAGCCCGTGTGCCGGGCCCGTTTGAAATAGGGGGCGGTTGGGCCAGCCTGTTTCCGGACTTCACCTCGGCGGTCCAGTCCAGACGAGCCACTTTTATGTAGATGAAATGGGCTCTACGCGAGGAGGGAATCAGGTACTCACTGATGTTCCCCTCTAAAGTGAAGATTATGCTGGAAGGCAACACCCATTTCTGCCAAGAACCAGACGAAGCATGGGCATAGCCTGAGACGTACCGTGCAGGTACCGACGGAACCAAGAATGCAGAACACAAGCCACCCCGGTGCCATGGCAAGGGAAGGCGTCCATAGACCCTATGGAAACAAGCGAGTGACAAAGCCCACACAACAGTAGGCACGGCAGGGAAAAAGGGCAGCACTGCAGGCTGGCAGAGGCGGGAAGCTCAGACAAGGAGTTCGGGTCTGAGCTGGACCCCCTGGATACAGGAGAATCCACTGATGAGGACTCTGTAGTTAGCCTAATGGAGGAGCTCCCCCACATGACACCCCAGACAGCAGATGACATTGATTGATGTTATAGGGCTCTGTCTTTGGTTCTGGCTGACTACTGAATTAAGCATGTGGGCCAACCTGCTTCCTGATGGGCTACCATGATGCTCTTGTTGCCCGCCCCCTGATCACCCACCGGTCATTCCAGCTGGATGATGACAATGCACATTTACATATTGGTTTTTATGGTTTATGGCCAGCGGTTGCTTGACTGCTCTTGGGGAAGGGAGTTGGGGTTTGTTTGCTTTGCTTGTTTTAGCCCGTGGTCACTTTAAGGAGCACATCACATTATTGAGTTGCCTTGTGGGGAGACATGGGGGGCAGGGACAATGTTACCTGATGTTTTCATTGAATGGAATGGCTACCACACATTTCCCCTTTAAAATAATGTCTTGGAACATCTGGGGTATGGCTCGGTGGCAAACCACCATAAACGTCTCTCTTACATGAAATGCAGGGAGGTACTTATTTCCTTGTTGCAGGAATCACCCAGGTAGAAGCTCACCTCCCCCACAAGCGTTGGCAGCTGTTCGCGACTACATCCTCTGCCTTTGCAAGGGTGGTGGCAATCTGGGTGAAAGCGGGGATACCCTTTGAGGCCTAGACAGTAGACGTGGATAAAGATGGCCACTATGTATTGGTAAAGGGCTGCCTCCACGGCAAACACCTTGTACTAGGAGTATTTATGCCCCTAATCAAGAACAGAACCAATTTCTGCACTCCCTGTCTGCCTGGCTGGTGCGACTCACTGATGTTCTATTCCTCATTGGGGGTGACTTCAATGGAGTCTTAGACCCCTTTCTATATTGATCAACCCACAGTTGCGAGGTGCAGCAACATTTAGGGTAGCAATGGGTATGACAACCTGGATATCCCAATGGGACATGGTGGACGTGTGGTGACTTCAAAACCCACTTGGTAGGGACTACTCGTACTACTCAAAGCTCTACCAAATTCACCCCAGATTAGACCGTATCCTCTGCTCTGCCTCCCTTAGTGGTATGGTGACACACGCAGAATACCTGGGCCGGACCATATCAGACCATAGCCCACTGATGATCTCTTTAAAAACGACAGAGATTCGCCAGCCTTTCCCGACATGGAGATTGCACTCTACTGCGTTAGAGGACAAACCTTATTGGGAGGTGCTGATAAATAGGTTGACTGAATACTTGGCATTGAATCCCGGGTCAGCATCTAGTTGGGGTATCGAGTGGGAGGTCCTAAAAGTGGTACTACGGAGGCACTGCTTGGGACAAACTGTGGGTATTAGGCAAGACCTCGAACATGACACCACATGCCAAGAGGACAGACTACACCAATACAACAACGACCGTGACGGTTCCTCAAAGTCACAGGCGAAGCTGCTGGAGACCCAAGAGCTGTACAATGTGGCGCTGGAGCGCCTTCGTTGTCATGACTACAAGACGTATATAGCCAGAGTACATGAAGAAGAAGGGAAGGCAGGGAGGTTGTTGGCTCGGGTGGTTCGTCCGGCAGTGGGAGGGATGCCGATTACCCAACTGACTACCATGGAAGGCACTATACTTCACTCGCCCATCCAGATAAACACTGAATTCATGACCTACTACACATTTCTGTACGGTCCCTTACAGGGGGACACGTCTGACAAAAAGAAGGGTTTCTTGGCAGCCCTACCCAGGAGTATTCTCTCTGAGACGAACAGGGACACTCTGGTGGCACGGCTGTCGGTGGAAGAGGTCAAGGTGTGAAAGCTGAATTTATTACTAATGAATTTTCATGTATTTTGGATTAAGGGTTTGCATAGAATTTGGTTACATAGAAAATAATGTGCGACTTGGAAAATGTGCCCACCTGAGTGGCCGTCATTAATCACAAAGTGCCATTATTAAATGCATTTTAATATAAATTGAAGTGCCCGTATTAAGAGAGTTTGTAGTAGTGTGTTATATTAATGATTTTGCATTATGTATTTGCTTTATTAATTACAGACCTCAAGTTAGCAAAGTTTGGGCCTATTTGCACAGCCTCATGTTAAGCTGCACTGTTTAATAAATCGTGTGAATGCATGCTAGGCAAATTAATTAATGTATTATTCACACCGTGTTAACCAAACGTTAGCAGATTTCTTTAACTTTCTCATGAGAATTGCCTACTAGAATATCTTGTATTAGTAATTGCTACACTGTATAGCTTGAGGCGTGAGACAACAATGCTCCCAGGAACTAACAATGGATGCAGTGACTGGAGTACGGATGGTTACAAAAATGTTACCTGACGAGCCTGATGATGGAAACAGAAGAGAAACCAATCATCGACATGTGAAAGTTAGTTATATTTTAGATTTGGAGTTTAATCCTTATTGGACTAATTGTAAACATACTATTCTTTGACCAATGACAACATGGGAAGTCCTTTAGACGAGTTTAACTTAGCTTGAATGCACAGAAAGAAGAGTGCCTATTCCCACTTTGATTTCCTCCTTAGAGGTGCTCTCATTCTATTCTGTCTGAGGAGCTGAACAGTTCCTGATGATTTATCTCTATCTTTATTGCGCAAACTTTAATGCTGAATGCTAATCCCTTAGATGTTTCTTCTTAAATGGTTTGGATAGCTTAGAGTCCCCGTTTCTAAACCGTTCCCTTTCACTGCCCTTGCTGAAGCCGACCGAACTGATGTCAAACTGACGAAGATAATCACAGCTTGCTAATCCATAAATGGAGAGGTATAACAAAATGCTATTGTTCTTGTTGTAGGTTATGCTCTTTGTTTCTAGGTACCACCTGCTATTTGATAGAGCCATAGTTAGATGTTTTTCCAAATTAATTTTTACTATATTGTTTTGCATGAAGCCCAAACACGCTAATCTAATCTGAAAGTTAGTTAGGGAGACCCAGAAATGTTAAAGTATCACTAAGGAGTTAATGTTGTTCATTTGCTGACCCTATATGTATGCTATTTCTGTTGCGCAATTCTTCTTGCTTTTAATTTGTACTCTGCTTAGTAATCAATGCACTGGCTAAATTGAGATTATTTAGAAGATTCGGACAACAGGTGTTGTTTATGTATGTTTACCATTTGGTTTTGAGACTAATTTACGTGACATTAGCATTGTTAATATAGGGAAATAAACATTATAACTTTTACATAAAGGTGTGGTTACTCGTGACCAAAAGGGTTATGGTGTGTGAAGGTGTCTTACTCCAAAAGGTAAATGATGATGTTTACTGACTATGAGGATGTAATTGAAATGTATATGGGACTTATGGTGGGATCACTCTAGGCGCAGTCAAAAGGTCTATCAAACCTCTAACGCGTCCCCTTTTAAATTAACAATAATAGACCAAATAAGGGCAGACATGTTCACAAAGGTGGCCTTAAACACTTTAGCGATGGGTAAGACTCCCGGCACTGACGGATTGTGTCGGTGGATCTCAAAAAGAACTTCGACACTGTGAGCTGGACTTCCTGGGGGCTACCATGTCGTGGATGGAACTGGGGAGCGTCTGGGGCAACTGGCTCAGGTCACTTCACTCATACCCTACTGCACATGTTAAGATAGGACAGACCATCTCTCACAGATATAACATATATAGAGGCACCTGACAGGGGTGTCTGCTGTCGCCGTTGTTATTTGCTGTCGCCACAGAACCTCTGGCAGCAAAACTCGGGGGAAATGGCGCAAGAATGGGGAATATACCTTCTGCTGCTTGGTGAGCCTGGGAACTGGGCAGAGAATGGGACTGGTGCTCTTCTACAAAATGTTGCTGACAGCTAGGTGGGTGAGCAGAAAGAGAAGCCCACAGGCCCTACTATACCAGCTGCGGCAGATAAGGGAGAGATGGCCAAGGTGCCTCCCTGGATTGGAAAGTAGTTGGCATCATGTTTACGCGGGCATCCCACAGCAGTGCCACCTCCCCTCGGGTACTGCTAGTTGACCCCGGATGGAGCCCTTGAGATCAACTTGAACCAGTAGCAGGGTTGGGCTGCTCCTGTTTAAGCTGTTGGTCCCCTTGACACCTAGGTGTGAATCACGGCGGCAACTGGACCTAACAGGGAATGCCTACATCTGCATCGCATAACTTGGCACATCCCAATTCCCATTCTCCACACAAGTGGACACTCTCCACCATAGGCGTCTTCAACTTCCAGAGTCATTCTGTGACTGTGGATTACCATGTACTTAGGTGTCATGGCATAGCCAAAATCAGCCAAACCAGGCACCCATGTGCTGATGGAGCACCGGGCTTGGCCGGTGGTGCAATGCTCCCTGGAGTGGTTGGATAAGCTAGACGCAATCCTGGCACGCAACTGAGGTGACTAGAACTTCCCTCAAAGCAAAAATAGACAATCTTGACACAGATGTTGAGCTACTGCGTATGGGTTTGAGGTGGCTAGCAGAACAAGTCACTCTGTCGAAACATGTTGCAGGAGTTACAGTCTCAGGCATCTACCATTCAGCAGCAACTAATCAAGTGCACTTCTTGAAAGGAGTGAAGGATCACGCACAGGACCAATCATGCCGCAGCAACATCAAAGATCAGAGGGGCAGGACATGGCTGAATTCCTCAAAAAACTATCCAATAGGTACTAGCTTGCAGGCATCCCCAAGGTGCTCCTCCAAGGCCAATAGATGCCCAGCAAGTACAGGGATGAAATACAGCAGGACAAGGGGATCAGTTGGAAATGGACAACAATGCGCTCCTAGTCTTTCTAGACTACTCTCTGGCAACCCAGCACCAATGAGGATCTTTTTTGGGCATGAAAAGGAAACTCTAAAGATGGGGCTTAAATATTCACTGCTTTTTCCCCGACTAGCTCATGATCACAGTAAGTCAAAACAGCTTATTCTTTACCGAACCAGAAGCAGCTTAAGACTGAACTGAGCAGCAGGGCACTTCGTCACAGGCAGATGCCCCACGGAGATAGGAACGCCAGGCCACTCAATGCTGATACAGAAGATCCAAACCTAAGCTGAGCAGGATAATTCTCCCTTCCTAAGATTAGCTTAAAGACACAACTGTCTCTATCCTGTAGGCAACATGGGGCACATTGGGAACGACTGACGGTCACTCACACAAGTGCGATACACTTTACCATGGCACAACCAGGCAACTTCACTATAATCATCTGGAACATTACAGGGATAAGCACTGTCAGCAAGTGATGTCAAATCCACTTGTTCTTCAGGCATAGCGCAGACAGCATAGCTGTACTTTAGGAATTGCACATAACTCTCAGGGAAAAGCCCCGAATTCATAAATGCTGGAGGGGCCTAATGTTCCCCACTGACTTCTGAGTTTATGCAAAGGCGGCTTAATTTGGGAGCAAGTGGGAGTGCCCTTTAAGCAGGGATCAATCCATCTGAACAAGGAGCGCAGGTATGTCCTGATTGAGGGCAGGTTAGAAGGGGCTCCAGTGCTGCTTGGCGGTATTTCAGCTCCCAACATAGAGCAGCATGCTTTTCTGCACCAATTATTGGAACAGTTTGCAAGTTGGGAACATAGTCCATGGATCCTGGGAGGGGACTTCAATATGTGCTAGAAGTCACCCTGGACAGATCCCATCCACCACTGCCTTAGGCTCACACAGTTTATAACACAAAAGCACTGTAACACTGGCTGACACAATAGTACCTAGGGGAAGTTTGGAGTTTCCACAACCTTGGGGTGAGGCTATTTTCATTCTATAAAAATCAAAAAGGTACACTGTTCCACAGAATTAGACAGGAATCCACTAGGCACTTCGCAAAATAGAAGCAAGAGCCCTCACACATCCATTGGATGTCATGCTTCATCATAGGGCATGCTCCTCGTCAGACTGGTGCAGCAATATCTGTTGGGCCACTCAAGGGGGCTCTTTGCCAGAGATCTTGACTAGTAGTGCGTGCTAAGATTAAAGGGATGTAGGGGTAAATTTAGACATACAGTCAGAGAGGAGCCGGAGAAAGCATGACTAAAATTAGCTTGAGAACCTCAAAAACCTAAATTTTATTGGTCATAGAGGGTCTCAGTCAAGGTTAAAAAACACTCGGGAGTGGGATGGAGGTAATGTTCCGCCACTCAACCAATATACACAAAGGTGTAAGAGAAGACTTCCCTCAATCAATAGTAAAGGTCAACCTGTTTCAAGCCTAAAAAGTCCCTACGGATTAAATGGCTTTTTGTCAGGATCAAAACCAAAAGGATGTCTTCTAGGCTGCCCTACATACCAAAATGTGTATTGGAGGTATGAAAAAATTGTCAAAACTTATTTTTGCAAACAACAAGCCTTGGAATGCAAGTCCTTCGGTGTCCGTGAGACGCGCCACCTGACTGTGTACATTTAGCTGCTGTTGGCGTCTGCGACTCACACTGACTCCGTTATGGTGGATGTGGTCGGAAGGTGCCGGAATCTACTTACTGAAAAAGGGGTGATCCCAACACACAGTTTTTTTCATGCATTTTCCATAGGAAAAATTAGATAACAATACAAAGAAAACAGCTGAACAGAAATACACCAAATTTAGTAGAAAGATAGATATTTATCCAGAAAGTGAGCTTTTTGTGATTTGGTTTAAATCTAGTTAATAGTTTTTAGAATTTAAGGTTCATATTTTAAAGGTAAGTTGATCCCAGAAGACTGCAAATTCAAAAACCGGTGCAACCTGATTGGTTGCGAGTGCTTTGTTCCCCTGTGGACAGCTCCTTCTAGCAGGACTAACGGGTCCACAGGAGCGAGTGATTTGAGTGGCTGGTTGCAAAAGTAAAATAAATGTTGCTGCCGCTATTACATGACACTGGGACTTGGACCCTGTGTCTTGAAAATGTAAAAAATAATATGAGATAGTAGGAAGCAGGGTACGGCTATCCTGACCCCATGGTCATTATGAGGGAAACCCCACACCCAAATAAAACATTTTGGCTGTGAGCCAGCACAGCACCAGCATGCTCCTGTGGGACTTTTGCAGAATTCCGGTGGGACCAAAAAAACAAGGAGAAACAAAAATTAGGGGTGGGGTCTGTGACCGGATGAGTGCTTATGGAGGTGCAGACTGGCAGGTTGGGTTTTGGGGGGACCAGGGGGTGGAGTTAGGCGAAGGCATTGCGTGGCCTGGCCATAGGCCCTGCGACGAACCCCCACAGCACTCTGCTATAGGCCTTGGGCAGTGATGGGTGAGCCGCTCAAGAGGGTTTGGATGCCTTCGGCCGACTGCGCTGATGGGTTGGGTACAGGTCCTGGCCTGATCCTGCAGCTAACCCATCACCCGCCGCGAATAGGCTGTGCACTGCAAGGTTTGGCAGCAAACGTATCATAAGATATTAATTTACGTTAGAAAAACATAAAAATTCACTGAAAAAAACATAAATTAAAGTGAAGTTATATGTGAGGAAAGAAGTAAGATGTTAACTTATATTCCCAAAAAACATAGAAATTCACTGAAAAAACAAAGGTTAAAGTAGAGTCATAGGTGAGAAAGGTAGCAATATTAACTTTTGTTAAAAAAACACCATAGAATTTCACTGAAAAAACACATAGTACCTGCTGCTGACCTTATACATTACAAACTCATATGAAATCATTAATAACTAATGTGACCTCTGAAATGACATCATTGAGGACAACTCTGTGCATGGTGTTACTTCAATTAACTGTCAAAATTTTGTAATGTGAAGTAAGCTTTTACTACCATACATAACTGTAACATCACTTTAACCTTAGTTTTTTCGGTGTGTGTGTTTATATATATATATATATGCATATATATATATATATATATATATATATATATAATAGTATATGTATGCTTACTTATTTATTTACAACTACCTTCACAATATTGTGATGTTGATATTATGGACTGGATATTTCGTAGGAGAATATTTAATACAATATATTCTGATGGAATACTTCCTAAATCACCCTTACTATGTGTTTCCTTTAGAGGAAGAATTGGGATATTTAGACACTAAATTCCATCTAAAATATTACTGCAAGACAAAAAAATCTAGATTCATAAGCAGAAAGAAACGACTTCACCCGTGCCATTTTAAGCTTTCGCTTGTTATTGTATGCCCAGTGGAACCCAGACAGCTTGAGCTTGCGACTGTTTTGGGTGCCTCCCGCTTCTGAGAAAGAAACGGGAGATTTCAACATTATCTGGCATGGTGCGGGCTACGACTGGCAGAAAATAAGCAAAAAATGTCATATTGGCATGAAGGGGAAACTCCAAACTATGCATTGTCCAGGGCCCTAAAAATAATTAAAATAACACTGTATAAAATTCACATCGTAGATTATTATTATTATTTTTTTAAGAGAAAGCCTTCCCACAGACCCACATTACTTCAAAGCAGCCACACCACAAAACATAACCTGAAGATACGGCTGAGCTGTCCTGCAGGCGAAAACAAATACACAGAAGTACGAGGGATTAGTGCAGAATGCCTTATGATTTACGACTAATGAAGCACACTAGGGTGAAGCAGTGAGGCTTGCAAAACCCTATAGGTAGCTTTTTGTAAGTGCCCAACCAATGTCTTGTGGTGGAAGTGATAAGGAACCAATATGCAGGAGATGCTAATGCTGCTGTACAGTAGGTCTAATTGAATGACTGTTAAAACATCCCTCTGGTGACATCCTGCCAAAGAAAGGAAGCTGGAAATGCAAAAAGACAAATCTTTTAAAACCGTTATTTTGAGCACAGTTTATCGAAGTGTTCTTCTTAAAATGAATTGACAAGACTGGTGAATCTTTCCACGAGTTCTCCATCGTACACAAATGCAGTGGCGCTGATGTACAGAGCGCTTTTTATGCCGCTAAATTATGTGCGAGGCAGAATCTCACCATGTCAACTGCTATTTGGTCACAAGAAACAATTAACATTTGGACAACTGCCTTTAAATGAGCCACTAAACATGTTCAAATGTATCCGCTTAAATTGTGGAATATTTTCTCAGAAACGTTGTTCGCTTTTAAAACATAGTATTCATTGTACATATATTGCATTAAAATCACCCAATAAACAAAAATAATTGAGGAACAATTAACAGTGTTTAACCGATAAAATGAACCATCAAAAGTACTTTATTTACAACATTTAATGAGAAAAACAAAACACCAAGCATAGGCTGAGTGGGAAACTACATATACAGTAATAATATAAGGCGTAGTGGGTAAGTTCATACGAAGTATGAAAGCCAGTAAAGGGGCTCAAATAGACATGCCTTTTCAAGTACAGCATACGCTGTCAAGATGTCTTGTGTTGTCTACTCATGTATGGCGGTTTTGCTTCATAATGAATGTAACTATATGTTGTGTTGTTGTTTGTGGTGTTCGAGCATTTGTGGCAGATCACCCGGAGCCGAGTACTGTGCTCCCTTTCCATTAAATGTGTTCCTCTGCTTTCGAAGAAGCTTGCCTCTGTCCATGCAGGGCCTTATTAGGGTAAGCAGGTCTAACCCAGCACCCCGACCTCCCCGCCAATCACGTCCCACAGACCCAGTATAAACCGTGTGTAGTACCCGGTGCTAAATGCTGCAGAGATGTCTAGTAGGCCAAGGTCTAATTTTATTGTACGAACACTGGCCTTTGACCAGTGCAAAGCGGAAAGGCCACATGATAAGCATATCAACAACTTTATCCCCTCTGAATCAGGGATGGCTGGTGTTAAGGGGCGAGATGAGCGTTGCCCTGCCACCTAGGGAGTAACAAAAGTTTGAGAAGGAACAATGAGTAGCTAGCAATAAACTGCGCTGGCTGGGTCCCACCTAGGGTGACCACCTGGCATTGAGGCAAATTCTGGACAGGACTGTAAAAAATTCAGGACAAAGGGTCAACATTCAGGACAAAAATTCAGGACAAAGGGTCAAAATTCAGGACAAAAATTCAAGAACAAACGTCAGTTTTACAGACACACCCAAGAGAGGCCATACCCCATTACGTTGCATTTATTTACTATTTTTTAACATAGCACTATCAATTCACTGTGGTCTTTTTGTGATTGCCTCCTTGTATGCTACATTCAGGAGTCACATTACATCCTCATTCAGTAGTAAATTAATGCCCTTCAGCACTGATTCTAGGCCATCAATCCTACCCAAATCTACCCAATCTTTCTTGAAGAGAAAGTAACAGCAAAATTTCGATTATGTTTCTGAACATTTTAAAACCCCTGGCAAACAGTTTGGGAAACATTAAGGTAATTAGCCTTATTCTAGTTTAAACAAATTGAACAAAAACATCTGCCTCACCCCAACCGCCCATAGACTTTCAACCTAAAAAAAAATGCAATGAGGTGGGGCAGGTGGTGTGGGTGACTGTCTCACACCTAATGTCAGGATGTGAGGTACACACAACTTGTCTGTGGTCTCACAGCATTAGAGTGTATGTCTGGGACTCTACACTTATCTCAGAACTGGGAGCCCGGACTACCAATCAAAGATAATAAAAGAGGAGGATGAAATCAAGATCATATGGGAGATCCACGGCAAGTGATTCAAAAGGTTGTTGTCAAGAACTGGATAAATAAGGAAGAGAAGAACAAAGTGGGACAATTCCTAAAATCAGACAAGATGGGCCCACCAAGACTATCAGAAGGTATTGCGTACCTGGTGATGTGTCTCTGCACACAGGAGAGAAACAGAAGAGGCACTGTCAAGTGGTTGAACAAGTAACACCCATCCACCTTGGCAAACTCTTCTAGTGCAATGGTCCGCTGTCCGTGCTTGTGAACGGTGAGCAGGGGCCAGACCCCTTGCAAGGTTGTGCAAGGCAATTGCCCGCTTTGTCCATGTCTTTAAACGGTTTTGAAATTGAGCAAAAGCCAAACTAGTGATCTGGGTTATCCCTAAGTGTCAAGTCACATAGAATCTTCAAAATATTTAGGATGTAAATTGCACAAACAAAATGTAAAAAATTTAAAATGTAATTATTGTTTCTTCAACATATGGCACTGTTTTCCCCTTTATGTACAATTAAATCTCAGATTGAACTGGGAACCAGTTACCTTTTTGATGCCTATTGATTAATATCTACCATTCTCTCACTGATTTGCAGTATGGAAATCTCGGCAGAACGTCACGGTCCCTCTAAGCCCAGTTTGCTTTTTGGTCTTCTCTTCTGCTTTCTGTAGTGGGCCACGTGGCACTAGTGAATACTGGACTCTCCCAACAAAGTATCCCACGGTTGTCACTTTAAGTACATTCATAGTGCTTCCTTGGGAATGCATTTCGCCCGTTGCTTGTCATTGGCCTTGAGGTTTGTAACTCACATTTTGTTGCTTTCAGTTTGCTGGCTTTATTTGTTTTAGGCTATGTAGCTTGAGTTCGTCCTCCCTTGCCCAAACCTTATTACAGCATCCTTCTGAGTGCTCCCTTTCTGTAAATAGGCTTGTAAATCTTGTTCTTATCTCATCACATTTGCTGTGCATTCAAAGAACAAAGTCAAATGTCAGGCTCTGTCTTCGGTGGGAACTTAGTAGTTAATTTTCATTCTCTGACTTCAAAGTGAGAGGTTTTATGCGACAATCTTGCTGGATACTGGGGTTTGGAAAGTTTTTTCTATCACATGAGAACATTTAAATAAACTTCAGAATATATCAGAATTAGGAGTACAAATGAAGCACATTTTTGTTAATTCTAAACTGTTCTGGAAACAAGTACCTTTATACGATTAAAACAAATCATTGCATTAGGTGATGCAATTTCCACACACCACTGTCTGTGCACAGTATAGGTAGATTTGAAAGACTGTGGGGGTCATTCTGACCCCGGCGGGCGGCGGGAGCCGCCCACCTGGAGGGAACCGCCAGAAGACCGTACCGCGGTCAAAAGACCGCGGCGGTCATTCTGGGTTTCCCACTGGGCTGGCGGACGACCGCCAAAAGGCCGCCCGCCAGCCCAGTGGGAAACAGCCCTCCATGAGGAGGCCGGCTCCGAATGGAGCCGGCGGAGTGGAGGGTGTGCGACGGGTGCAGTGGCACCCGTCGCTTATTTCAGTGTCTGCAATGCAGACACTGAAATACAAAGTGGGGCCCTCTTACGGGGGCCCCTGCAGTGCCCATGCCATTGGCATGGGCACTGCAGGGGCCCCCAGGTGCCCCACGACACCCCTCACCACCATCCTGTTCCTGGCGGGCAGAACCGCCAGGAACAGGATGGCGGTGAAGGGGTCGGAATTCCCCATGGCGGCGCAGCAAGCTGCGCCTCCATGGGGGATTCCCAGGGCAGCGGAAAACCGGCGGGAGACCGCCGGTTTTCCTCTTCTGACCGCGGCCAAACCACCGCGGTCAGAATGCCCTAGGGAGCACCGCCAGCCTGTTGGCGGTGCTCCCGCGGTCCCCGGCCCTGGCGGTATTTACTGCCAGGGTCGGAATGACCCCCTGTATGTCTGTGCAAATGTAATGGTAATTTCAATAAAAAATGTGTTGTCTGTAATGGCAGTGTGTTACCACACCATGCATACTCCACTCTGAGCCACTACACACCACTGCAGCCTAGTCTGTATCACTCCACTTTACACACCTCCATGCCACTGCACTGCACTCTTCTCCATTCTGAACCACTCCACATTATGCAACTGCATTCTATGCTACCTCACACTATGCCTCTCTACTCTAATCTGTACCACTCTACTCTATGCCAATGCACTTTACGCCTCTCTACACCACTGCGCTCTGTGCCTCTGTATGCTACACCACTCCAGTCTAGGCAATACCAATCTAGTCTGCACAACTCCACTCTATGCCACTCTGCAACACTGCACTGTATGCCACTGCACTCTAAGCTAATACAATCTATGCTAGTGCAATTTACTATGTAACACTCAACTCTATGCCCCTGCACTATACATCAATACACAGTACGTCACTCTAATCTACTCTGCACCTCTGCACTCTACGCCACGGCACTCTACAACACTTTACTCTATGCCGTCACACTCTATGCCACCTTATGCAACTCCACTCTACCCTGCACCTCTCCACTCTAAGTCACTTCACTCTACTGTGAAACATACTACTTTACGCCACTGCACTCTGTCCCACTGCATTCTATGCCACTGCACTCTACCCTGAACCTCTCCACTCTATGCAACTGCACTCTACTCTGAAACAATCTATTCTATGCCACTGCACTCTACGCCACCCTGACCACTGCACCCTAGTTCAATGCACTCTACACCACTGCATGCTGACCCTCTACTCTAACACTGCACTGGCTGCCACTATACACCATTCTACTCTGTACTACTACATTCTACACCAACATTTCACTGCACTTTCTGCCACTCTACTTAACATCCTGCCACTCTGTGCCGCTACACTCTATGTCAGTGTACTCTAAACTACTGCACTGTATTCCACCGCCCTTTACTCTGAACCACTGTACTCTATGCCACTGTTCTCTGTACCACTCTACACCACTGCACTGACACTCTACTCTGTAACACTGCACTCTACACCACTCTACTCTGTACTACTGCATTCTATGCCACTGCACTCTACGCCACTGCACTCTAGGCACTATGCTCTACTCTGCACTGTACCACTCTACAATACTCCACTCTGCACCACTCTGCGCCACTGCACTCTATGCCTACTCTGCACTCTACACTCTGCTGCTCTACTGTATGCCACTCTACTCCACTGCACTTTATGCCACTCTTCTCTGCCCCACTCCATGCCGCAGCACTCTAAACCACTGCACTCTATGCCAATGCACTCAAAACAACTGCACTGTACTCTGCACCACTGGGCTCTACGTCACTGCTCCTATGCCCCTCTACTTCACTCCACACCACTAAGCCACTAACTTTTAGCCATGCTGAACAGCAGCCACTCTGGTGTATAACATGGAACACAATTACGTCATAATACAGGCTGCTACAAAATGTGCAAATACATTTCGTTTAATTAAAAGAAAAGTGCTACAGATTTGAATATACAGTTTATACCTAGTACTAACTTTTTTTATAAAACTCCATTAAAACCACACACTCCACAGCTCACCTTGGAACGCCCTTACAGTACTGCTCTAAAAGAAAATATCTTTGCCATCAGAAAGCCTCAAGTGACTCCTTTGATTAAGGTCAATGCAGGTTTTCAAGCCCCTTTGCATTTGCAGATTTAAAAGTTTACCACATTAGCATTTCTTCAGGGACGGAGACACCCTGGCAAGAAGGCCTTTTCTTATCTGTCTGCCCCTGCCTCCCACAGAGGACAGGAGACTCCCTGCCTTTCAATCCAGCTCGGGTAAATTGATCTGCCCGTAATTTCGAAATGCCGTCGGTTGTCCTTCTGGTGAAAGGCTAAAATTACGGACAAATGCCGTCCGTTAAGCCTTTCATCACGGACAACGGACGGCAGGGGGAAATTAGGGACAGTCGGTGAAATTTACGAACGGGTGGTCACCCTAGTCCGACGCGGTGTGAGGCCTGCGTGCTGCTGCATACAAATGCGACACACACCAGCACTATGGTGAGGGCAGAAGACCCCGAGCGGTCCGCAACCGTTTATTACCTCTGGCCACGCCTGGCCTGAGGGTGTCTGCAAACGCTTCTGGTGTGCTGCTGGGCAACTAGACCGCAGCCCACCTGCAGACTACAGTGGGTGTGGTGTGTGTGTGTTACTGCCGACATTAGAATTTTACTTTAAGCATTATTCACATGGCCCAGGGAGGAGTCGGAAAACCTTCATTAATCTCAATACCTGGGGCAGAGCAGGCCATCTGAGACAATATAGGTGTGGGTGTGTCAGTGGCCTCTGCCTTTCTACAGAGACCCAGAAACTCTTGTGTATTTTCCAATGGTAGGTGTGCTGGATTCTGGGGGAGGAGTCCAGCAGCATCCAGGTTCTTGGGTAAGTTCGTGCCACTGCAATCCAGTAACGAGGCCTAGGGAGAACGTTACTCAGGTGAGTTTCTTCTGTCTGAAGCTGTTTAGGTATCTATAGTGTAGGAGATAAGTTGCAGTAATGGAGTAGTTTAGCAAAGTAATCCAGGCATTAAAAATTTGCAAGATGAAGGCGGGAGGTTCTTTCGCAGGACAAGGGGTGTTAGAACAGATTAAGGAGGCCAAAGAGGGTATCCTCAGAGGGCGTGGCAGCGGCAGTGATTGCATGTGCGTCACCGGCTCAAAGACCGCAGAAAAGTGTTTCAGGAAGAAAAATTCGGGCATCGACAGAGCGCGGCTGCGAGTTTAAGGCTGAAAATGCTGGTGGCTAACCTGTTTATGGCTCAAACAGCAGGAGCGGTAGTGCGAAGTTCGAGTGCCGTTCAGGCGCGTCGATTAAGCAGCGTGTCGTGGCCAGAGGTAAAGGATCTTCTTTGAAGTGCGTAGTGGCAGAGGAGGGCTGCTTGGGGGAGTGGGGCGGTAACGCGCATGTGCCTGTTGTGACGCGCACCCCGAAGGAAAGTAGAAAACAAGCTCTACTCTGTTCGGAAACAACTGGTGAGCGAGGGGAGAAAGCATTGAAGGAAAGACCATTAGGGGCAGCATCAAAGATGGCAGTTCCCACTGCAGAAAATCGGGATATAGTTTTAGTGGTGTCGGATGAGGAAGGAGAAGTGTGTACAAGCAATGGGAGTGTAAATTCAGGTCTTGAAGTGGTTAATATGACTTTGGTTATGCAGGATGGTAAAATGCTTCAGTTTATTCCCAGATTGGTTATATCAATGCTACATAAGGTCCAGGAATGGGATGTTAACAACCAGACCATTTATAAGACAGGGCAGCATGCTGATTTGCAGACAAAGGTGATTTAGGTATGAGAGGTATGCTATGTGGCGAGACTGATATTAGTGGAAAGGCAGGCATGGCGCAAGCTAGACTGGATTTTTGGCAGCCAGGGTCAGTGGTACTGCAGACTGGATGCGAAAGCACTCATACAATGGTCCAGCATGAGGAGCATTCATCAATGCGGCTTGGGCAGCCAGCAGGTAATCAGAGGATGCCGGTGGGGGTTAGGGCACCCCCAGGATACCGGATGGAAGAGATGGCGCCTGACACTGGGGGATGCATATGGTCATAGATTTCAAGATGTTCAACAGTTGGTGTGTGCAGAGCTGTCCACCAGCTGGGGCGCGCTAGATGTCTGGAGCAGAATTCTGAACTAGAAGACAAAGTTTTAGATTGCGATGAGGGGGACGAACTGGAAGGAGGAGAAATTTTACCACAGAGGGGAGTGAAGGAAGGCTTCGGGGAGCAGTCAAAATCCAAGGGAGGGAGGAGTTTTGGTGTTTTTCAGGAGACAAGGAAGGCGACCTGGAGCGATCGTCGGGTTGGAGGAAGTCGGAATACTATCACAGCTGGAAACTTACCTTGAGGTGAGGAGAGAAAGGAATATTTGGAAAGGGGAGATGTATCCCAATTTGTGAGGGCTGAATTTGGGGCAAAGGCTTTGGGTAAAGACATGGGGATTCAAGCGGTTATGTGCAACAAAAGTGATGTCATCAAAAGTTCAACGCAGGATGTAAGTAAACAGCGATGGGTTCAGTTAAGTCAGACTTGATTCAAGTCGGAGAAAGTCAGGTTCAAGACAATAAGTCTGAAAATGAGGGTGCTGGGGGAAGCGTTAAAAACAAAAAACTTTCATACATGGAAGTGTTGATGCCTTTGAGGGCACATCTCACTCAGAATATGAAAGATAAGATAAGTAAAGGCAAATTTATTGATGTTTTTAAGCTCCTTCACAGGGAGTTCAGGTCAAAGACGGTTCAAAAGAAGAGTGGAAATTCGCACGTAGGCCCTACCACTATTGAGAACTGGTCTTCCGCCCTTTTTGATATATGCATATTTGATATATGTGAGCGCTATCCTGAAAGGTGTGTAGCTTTATTCAGGTATATGGATATTGTGCGGAGGGCCTAAATGGATTATGGCGGTTTTGGATGGTTCAGATATGATGAGGAATTTAGGGCAAGGAAGGCTATTTATTCAGACAAGGAATGGGGGGGCGATTGATAATAAATTATGGATGAAGTGGCTTCAGACGGCGAGGAATGTGCCGGTAATGCACACTGCTAGTGGTTTGCCCTTACAATATAAGCCCTTTCAGGGTCGTCCCTCCCAATATGGGGTGGGAGATGTGTCAAGAGGACAGCAGCCTCAGAATGGGGCATATACTGGTCGTTCGACAGTGGTGTGTGTACAAGACAGCAATGTAAATTTAGACATGACTGCTCCAGCTGTGGAGTTAGACATTCAGTTTGCCAATGGTTCGGAGGGATGCATTGGGGATGGCAAGGTGCACATGGTGGAGGCCGTGACAGGGGCAGGGCCCACATGCAGCAGGTGGCAGGTAAAGGGCCTGCTCCTATTAAATTGATGATCATGCGGTACTGGTTGCAGTTTTATCTAAAGGAGTTGGAGGCAAAAGTTTTGTTTTGGGGTTTCGCAGAAGGTTTTAGATTATGTTACCAAGGACCAAGAGTACGGAGATGGGCCAGAAATTTGAGATTGGCAATCAACCAACCAGAAGTGGTGAGGGCTAAGTTGCAGAATGAACCAGAACTGGGGAGAACAGTGGGCCCCTTTGATTGTTGGCTGTTGCCAAATTTGACAATTTCCCCCCTAGGTGTTGTGCCTAAGAAATAATAGGGTGAGTTTAGGTTGAGCCATCATTTGTCATGGCCGGTGGGGGTATCCATTAATTATTTCATTGCTAAAGAAGACTTTATGGTGCATTATGCATCAGTTGATGAAGCGATTTCACTGGTAAAACGCTGCGGCATTGGGGCAGAAATGGCAAAATCCGATATTCAGTCGGTTTTTAGAATCCTTCCAGTGCATCCAGATGGCTTTTCTTTGATAGACATTCAGTTTGCCAATGCCAGTTATGATGACAGAATGTTGCCTATGGGTTTGCTCAGTTTCGTGATCTTTTTGAAATGTTTAGCTCTTTTTTACAGTGGTTCTTTCAGTCACGGAGTGGTTATAAATATGTAACCCACTCTTTGGATGATTTCTTTTTGGTGGGAGCAGCTGATTCAGGTGAATGTCAGAAAGCTTTGTTGGCTTTTTAAAAGGCCATGCTTGACATGGGTGTTCCACTGGCTCCAGAAAAAAAACTGAAGGGCCCACGACTTGTTTGAATTTTTTAAGCACTGAGCTAGATTTTAAAAAAATGGAAATACGTTTACCTAAGGAAAAAGTGCATACACTTGTTACAATGTTAAAGGAGGCAGTTCCAAGATTTAAGTTGGAGTTGAGACAGATGCAAAGTTTGCTTGGTCATTTAAACTTTGTTTGTAAGTTTGTAAGAGTAGGAAGGGCTTTTGCAGGAGGTTGGATTTTGCGCTTTATTGGTGCAGTGTTGCCTCATCACCATATCCGGCTTCAAGCAAGTGTTAGGGCTGATTTGAGGATGTGGATTTCTTTTTTATAAGATTTAAATGGAATGACTATGGCCCTCAATATGACCCTGGCGGTGAGTGATAAAGTGGCGGTAATACCGCCAACAGGCTGGCGGTAACTACCACCAAATTATAACCATGAAGGTGATAACTCCCATAGACAGCCAATGTACCACACCAACCACCAGGGCGGACACAACACTCACCACAGCGGTAGCCGTCAACAGCCAGGCAGAAGCCAAAATACCGCCCACCATATTAAGACCCTGCAATCCACCACGTTTTCCGGGGTGGTACCAATGCCATCAAAAGCTTGGCGGAAACACATCACAGCAGAGAAAAGACTCACCATCGAGACACAGGGAAGAACAACGCTGCCATGGAACCCGAACTGCAAGTTTTTCCAATGATCTTCTACGTTATGCTCCACCTGGAACGCCAACGCCGACGAAGACTACGCCGGTGAGTACAGCCGCCTAACACACAAGGGAGGGAGGGAGGAAAACAAGAGTGGCACACACACACCCCACACACACACAAACACCATACGCACCACCAGCTGCACATGAAAAACAATTTGCACCACATACACAGCAGAATAATGCAAGGACAACAGGAATGCACCAAGGTGAATGTAATAAGCTAATAAATAATCCAATAGTCCATGAAAAAGATATGTACAAATGTACACAAAGGGACACTGCCCAGTCCAATGTTCAAAGGGCCCACATGGCCACAGGGCACAGTCCAAAGCCCAACTAGAATCCTGACTTCATCCAGATAGAACTCTGCAGGGGCATCAGTTTGTAAGAGGGTAGCACCTCAGAGGGATGGGGGATGAGGGGCACTTCAGCCGTAGTCGGGAACAAGCCCACTGGTTCTGGAGAGGGCTCCAAGCCCATTTCTCTGTCCTGGGGAGTGCAAGACCACAGTCTCTCCAGTGGGTGACTTTCCCACTGGTTCTGGAGGGAGCTCCATGCCCAGTTTGCTGTCCTGGGAGTGCAAGGCCACAGTCTCTCCAGTGGGTGACTTCCCCACTGGTTCTGGAGGGGGCTCCATGCCCAGTTCTCTGTCCTGGGGAATTCAAGGCCACAGTCTCTCGAGTGGGTGACTTTTCCCACTGGTTCTGCAGGGGGCTCCCTGCCCAGTTCTCTGTCCTGGGGAGTGCAAGGCCACAGTCTCTCAAGTGGGTGACTTTCCCATTGGTTTTGGAGGGGCTCCATGCCCAGTTCTCTGTCCTGGGGAGTGCAAGGTCACAGTCTCTCGAGTGGGTGGTTTTCCGACTGGTTCTAGAGCGGGCTCCATGCCCAGTTCTGAGTCCTGGGGAGTGCAAGGCCGCAGTCTCTCGAGTGGAGGACTTTCCCACTGGTTCTGGAGGGGACTGGGGAGTGCAAGGCCGCAGTCTCTTGAGTGGGTGATATTCCCACTGGTTCTGGAGGGAGCTTCATGCCCAGTTCTCTGTGCTGGGGAGTGCAAGGTCACAGTCTCTCGACTTTCCCAATGGTTTCTGGAGAGGGCCCCTCGTAGAGCAGCCCCTGGAGGGTGGCCTACATGGCTTCCGCTGGTGGTGATGGCTGCACTGTGGTGGCAGATGGAGGTGCCTCCTGGGCAGCCTCTGCAGGTGGTGATGGCTGCACTGTTGTGGCAGATGGAGGTGCCTAGAGGTGCCTCCTGGGCAGCCTCTGCAGGTGGTGATGGCTGCACTTCCTCAGCTGGTGGTGGGGGCCCGTGACCACAGGTGGTGGTGGAGGTGTCACCATGACAGCCTCCGCTGGAGTAGAGGGCTTCATCCTCTCCATGACAAGGGGCATGGAATCCTTACCCTTCCTGGCAGGGGTTGATGGCTTCTTCCCCTTCATGGCAGGTTGTACATCTTACTTAGCCTTCCGGGCTGGAGTTGAGGGCTTCTTCCCCTTCAAAGCAGGAGATGCAGGCTCCTTCCCCTTCTTGGCTGGAGGTGCAGGCTCCTTCCCCTTCTTGGCTGGAGGTGCAGGCACCTTCCCCTTCTTGGCTGGAGGTGTGGTATCCTTCCCACCACGACTAGGTGATGCCACCACTGTCCGCATCGACTGTTTGGCTGTGGTGCTGGGCTGGGTCATTGGGACCCTGCTCTTACGGGCAGGACAGGGGGGGCTCAAGGGAAGAGGTCAAGTTGGGCAAGAAAAGGCTTCTTAGAGACGGTGGGGGGGGGGGGAGGAGGGAGGATGGATGGGAGTGGAGGTTGAGGGAGTGGTTGTAGGAGGTATATGTCTGTTGGATTTGGGTGCAGATGCATGGGCAGTATGCTGATGTGAGGTGGATGGCTGTTGGGTGTGTGAGTGCTTGCGTTTGTGTCCTTTAGGAGGGGGGGACAGACAGGGTGGGAGAGGACACAGGGGATGCGTGCATGGATGTTGTGGAGGTGTCTGCTAGTGAGGTGTGTGTGCTGCTTGGTGTGATGCTGGTGGTGAATGTTGGTGCAGTGCATGCAGGTGTGAGTGTGGACATGACTGGGAGGGAGGTGGAGGAGGAGGAGGGGGAGACAGTGAAGGCAGTGGATGTTGTTGTGTTTGCAACTGTCTGGTGTTTGCTTGAGTGCTTGTGGGATGAAGGGTGGTGCCTGTGTTTGCCTGTGCCACTCTTGGGTGCTGTCTTGTGTGCATGGGATGGGTTGGGTTTGAGGAGACTGGGTCTGGGAAGTGGTAGTTGGAGGGGGGACGGTAGAAACAGAGACAATGGCTGCCATCAAAGAGGAGGCCAGAGCCTGAATTGATCTCTGTGGGCCGCCAATCCACTGTAGATGCCCTCCAGGAATGCATTGCATTGCTGCATCTGGGATGCCAGGCATTCACAATGGTTGATTGCCCTACAGAGATGGATCTCAGAAGGTCAATAACCTCCTCACTCAGGGCAGCAGGGCTCACTGGGGCAGGGCCTGCAGTGCCAGGGGCAAAGGAGATGCCAACTCTCCTGGGTGAGCAGGCACTGGAAACTCGCTCAGGGGCTACTGGGGGGCAGTGCTGGTACAGGGGGTGGCGGTTGTACCTGCAGCTGGGGTGATCACAGAGGTGTCCGTCACCACCAGGGAGTTCCCATCGGAGAAGGTATCTGAGTCTGTGTTGTCACCTCCTGTCTCCGCTGTGGTGCTCCCCTCGCCCTCCGTCCCACTGGTTCCCTCGGTGTTGGTGGTCTCTGCCTCCTGGGTCCTGTGGGATGCAGCTCCCTCTGTCGCCGGTGCGCCTGCTCCTCTGCCAGATGATGCTAATGCACACAAGGACAGGATGACAGGGCGGGAGAGAGAAAAAGGAAACACTGGGTAAATGACTGCACCAACACCACAGTTAGCATATACAGCACCGTCACACACAGGGATCAGGCTTAAGCACTATGCATTGCACTGCCAGTGATATGGCTAGATGTTAAGGAAAGATTAGGGCCACCCATCGCCAACTGCACCCCTCCTGGTACCCACAAAGCCCGGCCTGAAATGGAATGCTAACAAGCTAGGTTACCTGCATTTGCCATACACCCATTACCCTAGAGTTGACCCACGCTGCAATGTCTGGCCTGGCCTTAGGGGCACCCCCTAACTCACATCCACCACCTGGATCCCACCCCACCTGTCAATTCAGGGGGGGGTCAGTCTCCGACAGGCACCCCTTACTCGCTGAGAAGCCATTCCCAGCGGGCCACCGTGGTCTTCCGTGCCCAGCATCTCAGATCCTCCCACCGTTTCTGACAGTGGGTGCTCTGCCTGCCATAGACCCCCCAGGGTCTGCACTGCCTTGGCGATGGCACGCCATAATACCTTTGTTTGATGGGCTCTAACCTGCAGAGGCAATACAGACAGGAGAACACAATTAAACAAACAGTCCAGCCTGTCACAAAAATGGCCCACCATTCCCATTTCCATCATCACTGGCACACACATCACCCGGCGCACACCATGTAAACCACCACAAGACATTTCCCCACGCACCCCACAATGACTTGCTTGCACACACATCTCCATGCATCCTTCCCACATGCATCGTGCCCAAAGTGTACCTACCTGTTGGTCTGGAGGCCTATACAGCAGTTCGTACTGGGGTAGGTCTACATCCACCAGTCGCTCCAACTCATCCGAAGTGAATCGCCCATGTGACTCATCCGGTCACACGGGCAATGGTGGGTTCCAGACATGGGTCACAGCAGCACACGCAGTATAGGTGTTCTCCTGTTGAAGGCCAGGAAACAAGTGAGGAATCAGATAGAAAATGGCAGTCACGTTTGCAGCGGTGTACACCGTCACCGCTGGCACAGATCCCCATTGGCCACTGTACTCCATAGAGCCCCATATTATCCACTGAGGAATTGCACGGCGGTGCAAGATCGCCTTGCGCCACAACACCCAACGTCAACGGAGTTACCCCACTTCCACCTGTCCCTACATACAGGACAGGCGGTCGCCATTTCAAAGGGGAGGCAACGGTCATATCGACATTAACTGCGTCACAGACTAGATTTGCACATACCTCGCCATTAACACTGTCCCATAACATAAATGTACCATAGACACAGAAGTTGTGGTTCCATTATTCCAATTGTAACAGCCTATCACTCTTATGTCCCTTAGATACCTACCGCTGCGGATGAATAGAAGGTGGAGACATGCCCCTCTGTACAGACCCCTGTGGACTTGGCTACACTGAAGGACAGGAACATAATACTCACCTACAGACTGGACAGGGCCAAAATCACAGAGCTGTGGTCCCAATTGTAGCCAGACCTGATATCATCTATCAGTCATCCGACTGGGATCCCCCCTCTTGTGCAAGTGCTATCAGTGCTCCATTTCTTGGCAACTGGTTCTTTCCAAGTGACAGTGGGCTTGGCAGCAAGAATTTCACAGCCAATGTTCTCAATCGTGCTGACAGGAGTGTTGTCTGCCCTGGTAAAACACATGTGCAGCTACATTTCTTTCCCTCGGGTGGAAGATTTGGCCACTGTGAAGGCCAGATTCTATGCAATTGGGACATATCCTCAATATTAATGGGGTGACTGATGGGACACATATTGCGTTTGTTTCCTACCCCCAATCCCCTACCTCCAGAATGAACAGGTGTTCGGCAATCGTAAGAGTTTCCACTCACTGAATGTGCAGATGGTGTGCCTGGCGGACCAGTACATCTCCCACGTCAATGCTATGTATCCTGGGTCGGTGCATGATGCCTTTGTTCTGAGGAATAGCAGCATCCCAAATGTGATGGCCCAACCACAGAGACACAGGGTGTGGCTAATAGGTGAGCCTTGGTCCCCACCCACTGTATGTTAGTTTATGCCTTTAGCTGTCCCAAAGGATTGTGTGAGGCTAAATGTGGTCCTTCAATACTTGCAGGTGACTCTGGCTACCCAAACCTATAGTGACTGCTGACCCCTCTAAGGAATGCTAGGACAGGGGCTTAGGAATGTTATAATGAGGCACATTGGCGAACCAGACAGATCATCGAGAAGACCTTCAGGCTCCTGAAGGCCAGGTTCAGGTGCCTCCATCTGACAGGTGGACCCCCTGTGCTACTCACCAGAGAAAGTCTGCCAGATAGTAGTGGCATGCTGCATGTTGCACAACCTGGCCTTCAGATGCCATGTACCTTTTCTCGCAGGAGAAGGAGACTGGAGATGCCCCTGTGGCAGCAGTAGACCCTGAGGACAGTGAGGATTAAGAGGCTGAGGACAACAGAACATCAGGTATCAGTCAATACTTCCAATCACACACAGGTGAGACAGAGCAACAATGACTACTTGTGTATTCTATGTGGCTGCAGCATGATGGCATTAACTTCCTTTGCATCTCAACCTACTGTCAGCTATGGCTTGTCATTTTACAGATGTTGGTGATAGAACAACTGTGTACCGATGTGCTGACTACAGACAGCTACAGTTCATTATTTCTATGCTCTCACAGTGTTCAGATCATCTGCACTAGATGTGACTGTTTCAATAAATGCACATTTTCAAAACATATAACATTAGCAGTCAAGTTGTGTTCAAGGGTGTTTATTGTAGTGCTAAGAAATTGAGGGGAAAGTGCAATGGAATAGGGTGATGATGGAGGAGAGTCCAGGGTATTGTTCCAGTCTGTTTGTAGCACAGGTCCAGTGTCCAAGTGGCCAAAGGAAGGGGAGCAAAGGCAGTTCAAAGTGGACAAGGTGACTGAGTGGGACACAAGGGGGACAATTAGGAGAGTCTCATTTCCTGGTGGTGGTCTTGGCAAGTGTCTCTGGCATCTGTCCGGTTCGCAGGGAAAGTTTGCGGGGTGGTTCACTTTCTGCAGGGGGAGGGGTGCTGGTGGCCTGTGGGTCCTGTGGCGGGGCCTCCTGCCCACTAGCTGCAGCAGAAGTGGAGTGGAGAAGGTTCCCTGGTCCTGTCCTCCCCCTGGTGCACAGCAGTCCTCCCAGTGTCCCTTATGGCCTGTGCCTCTGTCCCCTGAACGGTGTGCCCACTGCCACTGACCCCAGGTCCCTGATTGTCTTGGGTATGTAGTGGGGACTGGCCTGTACAGGTGGGCAGCTGATTGACTTTTCCTGGGGATAGAGGTGTGGGTATGCTGTGATGTTGGATACTGATGGGGGAGGCTCTGTGGTGGACTGTGAGTGGGCTGGAGTGACTGGCTGTCCAGTGTTTCCTGATGGGCCAGGTCAGTGGTTCCCAAACGTTTTTGATCCCCGGCTCCTTTGACCTATTGGCTGTGTTGGCCACGGCTCCCCGTTATGTTACTTTTTTTGGCGGGTGGGGGAACGTAATCCCAGCCTGTACCTGTACCTACACTATTTACCGTTTGTCTTCTTTATTCCCTCCTTCACGTTGCTGAAAACCATTTATTGGAAACTATTTTTGTTATAGGGATATTATTAATGGTACTTTGGCGCCCTCCGCTGGTCAGAATAATTAATGCAGGGTGTTTTTTTCCAATACCACGAGGAAAAGCTACCGATTCAAAGCACCTCCGAGTGGTTTCCAGACTGTGTGCGGCGCCCCTGGCTAGTTCTGACGGCGCACCAGGGAGCCGCGGCGCACAGTTTGGGAACCATTGGGCCAGGTTGTTGGTCTAGATCCTGAAGTCCAAAGTTACTGTCATCACTGGGGGCATCTTGTGTTGGGGGCATGGATAGTCGTGGCACCTCCTCTCCGCTGAGATTGGCTGGGGCACCTGTGGAGATGCAAGTGATGTATTATGCTTCATGTCTGACATATTATACATCCCTATCTTCCCCTCTATCGTTGGTGTTGCCCTGCCACCTTTTGCTTGAGTATGGTGATGTATTGTGTGATTGTTAGTTTCCCTATGCTGTGCATGCTTTTGTGATGTCTGCCCATGCAGGGCTGGGATGGCTGTCCATGCATTGGTATGGTATGCAGGGCTTGACATTGGGGTCAGTCATTTGTGTAGGTGCAGTATGTGGTGGAGTGACGGGAGTGAGGGTGAGGGTGTGAGATGGCATGCAGGTATGGGGGTGATTAGTAGTAAATATTGACTTACCAGTGTCCAGTCCTCTGGCTACTCCAGTGAGTCCCTTAAGATGGAGCAATGCCAAGACTTGCTCCTCCCATGCTGTGAGCTATGGGGGAGGAGGTAGGGGTCCACCGCTAGTCCTCTGTATGGCGAGCTGGTGCCTTGCTGCTATGGAACGTACCTTCCCCCTGTAGGTAGTTCCACCTCTTCCTGATGTCGTCCCTTGTTCTTGGATGTTGTCCCACGACGTTGACCCTGTCCACGACTGTACGCCATAGCTCCATCTTCCTTGCAATGGATATCTGCTGTACCTGTGCTCCAAACAGCTGTGGCTCTACCCTGACTATTTCCTCCACCATGACCCTTAACTCCTCATCAGTGAAACAGGGGTGCCTTTGTGGGGACATGGGCGTTGAGTGATGTGTGTTGGTGAGTGTGTTGAGTAATGTGGTGAGATGTGTGGTGCGTGAAGGGTGTATGGGTGTATGTGGTGTATGTGTCTAGTTGTCACAGTGGTCTTGGTGTCAGTGTGGTGGCAATAATTTGTATTCGTAAAGGGATCTGGGTAATGTGTGTGTGTGTGTGTGTGTGTGTGTTTTATAGTGCTGCATGGGTGTGTGTGGTGTGTGTATGAGTGTCAGGTGTATGTTTTTCATATTGGCCAATGTTGTGTTGTTTTGTATGTGGGTGTCCATTCTGAGCGCAGCGGTATGTACCGCCAATGGTTTACCACCGCTGAATGTCCGCCGTGGTGCTTCGTAGGCCATAATGTGATGGGCATTGTTTTGTTGGCGTAACGGTATGGGTGTTGGGACCACTACTTTTCCACTGACCTTTGGGCTGGCGGATTTGTGTATGTGGCTGTATTCTGTTGGACTGGTGTGTGTGTCATAATATGGGGAACGGATATTCGCCAAGCGGCGGTATGTTCGCGGCCGTCACCACGGCGGTAAGCGGGATTTACCGCAAATGTCATAATGAGGGCCTATGTTTGTTGAAGATGAGGATTGGTTTTGACAAGTTCAAATTTTCTCTGATGCTTCATGTGCACATGGTTTTGGTTTGTTCTGGGATGGACACTAGGCTGCTGAGAATTGGCCGATTGCATGGAAAGCAGCCCAGCATACCATTGCCTTTTTGGAATTTCTTCCATTAGTCGTGGTATTGTCGATTTGAGGACACTCATTAGCTAATAGAAATGTGTTTTTTAATGTGAACAATCAGGCAGTTGTGAATTTAGTGAATTCACAGTAAGCAAAGGATGAGAAAGTGTTAAAATTATTGAGGTTGTCTTTACTGAATTGTTTGAAGTTTAACATGATGTTCAAGGCTAAGTATGTTCCAGGTGATAATAATGACATTGCTGATGCACTATCTCGTTCGTAGTGGCAGAGGTTCCGTGGGCTTGCACCGGGAGCAGATGCGCAGAAGACAGCAGTTCCTGGGGCATTATGGTAGATGGGAATGTGAGGATGTTGGAGCTGATTCAACAGTCCATAGCTCCGTCTATATGGAAAAGTTATGATCAGGCTTGGTCAGAATTCCTCAAATCAGGTGCAGTTAGGAGAGTGGGTGGGACTTTGGTTTGTAGAGAAAGGCGGGAAGATGCTGTTCATTTCATTATGCAACAGACTGATTTGGGTTTGTCGGCGGTAACCATATCAGGTAAGTTGTCAGGTATTTCTTTTTACAGTAAGTATTTTTGGGGTTATGATCCAATGGATGGAGAGATCTGCAGAAGGAGATACTCGCTGGTTGGGCTTGAAAAGGGGGTGCAAGGTGTGATCAGAATCGCCCGATAATGTCACAGCTGTTGAAGGACCTAATCTTAGTTTAAAAGAAGTTTGTTTTTCACCATGGGAGGTTGTTCTGATGTCCCTATGTATGTCATGGCTTTTTCATGGGGCGTTTAGAGCCTCGGAGCTGTTGGGTGTAAAAGGTAACAAAGACATTTTGGCTGTGACGTGCAGGTGAGGGAAGGAGTTATCTATTTGTGGTTAAGGTAATCAAAAGTTGATTAGTTGGGGCGGGGAAATGAAGTGGTGATGCGGGGGGATCCCTCTGAGTTTCCTGTATATTGTTGATCTTCTTTTGCCAGGATTTTGCCGGACAATTCCAGGTTTGTATTTGTTCATCAGGATGGTTCACATTTGAAGTCGCATCAGTTACTTTTGGTTTTGAAGATGGCAATTAAAAAACTGAGGATGGCTCCACAATTTCATGGTACACATTCTTCGAGGATTGTGGCAGCTACAGAAAACTAAGCAACTTGGGTGATCAGACAGGGCAATAATGGATTTGGGTCGTAGAAATTCTCAGTGTTTTAAGCGTTATGTTAGGTCAAGCCATTTTGAGGCATGTTGAAATGTTACATGCTGCCATTTGTGTTTTATGGGTAATTGTGTGTGTTTTTCCTGCCTTTTTCAGGTTGTGTGGCTGACCCGGACACATCAGTTTGCTCAGTTTGGGTAGTGGGACATTCCTTTGTGAGTTGGGCCGAGAAACAGGCTTTATCAAGACATTTTGAGCTGCAATTGGGTTTGAATGGTGCCAGAATTAAGATCTGCTAGGTGGGCAAAAGTGGTAGGAGGTGGGGGGAATTGGTTTATGTTCTTTCCAAAAGATTAGCTTAAGGGGTTTGTCCTGATTTATTAGTGGTTAATTTGGGAGAAAATGATTTAGTGGCTTTATTAGGAATTGGGCTTCTGAAGGCCATGAAGATGGATCTATTGAGGATCAAGCAGAAATGGGCTGGGCCACACACCGTTTGGACTGAGTTGGTTCCTCGGGGTGTTTGTGGGGGAGTGAATTCATTCAAAGGTATAGAAAAACAACATAAAAAGGTGAACAGGGAGATGAGACGTTTTTGTCATGTGTATGGGTTTTCAGTTTTGCAGCATGAAGAGATTGTGCATAGGGATGTAGACCTTTTTAGATCGGATGGGGTGCACTTGTCTTTTTAGGTAAATTAGCATTATTTAATGGACCTTAGAAAGAGGATTTCAGACCTTTGAGGTGAGAATTTATGGGATTGTGAGTAAGAAGATATATTTTTTTAGTGGGGCAGGAAAACGCCTGGCGGGTTTTTCTGTGTGGCGGGTTTTCACAGACAGGCTTTGGGGGTAAGGGTACGAATGCACAACGGTGAGAGGTCAGGGAGTTTTGACAAGGAACAAAAGGGATGAAAAGGCAAGGGTAACTACAGAAGGTGGACAGCAGGACACACAGGTACTGGATTGGTGGGGTCAAGGTAGGGATGGGAAAGTGGTATTGATGAGGGGTACGTTTTTAGAGGGTGGGCGTGGGGTTTAAGAAGTTATGTGTATTAGTTCGGAGTTTTACTTTTGTAAGGCTTAAATGCCAAGGTTATTGTTTCTATACCAGACCTGTGCTATTAAAGAGGCTTTTTACCCCTAATTGGCGAGTTGTGGTTTGTATGCCGTTTCGCCAGATGGGAGATTGGGGGGAGCAAAGGTTTGCCCGGTTGACCCCCGGGCTGATCGGGCGTCGGTGGTAGAATCCACCACGCAGGTTCAGGGATTGGTTGGGTTGAGCAGAAGGGCGGGAGTAAAGGGGGGTTTATAAATAAGGGGCAAGGTGTGGGTGGCCTCTTTGGCCGTTTTGTCACATCCAGTATAGTCTTTTTGAAGTTGTGCCCTCCCTTTTTTTTAATAAGGTTTTGTTTTTGAACCTTATGCTATTTATTTATTTAAGTTTTTTTTTTTTTTTATTCATTAATTTACATTAATCAAGCTCATGGTTCCCCGGTTTATGTTAGGGCGATGTTGCACTTATAAGATGTTTAGTCATCGTTTTAATAGGACAGGTCCTAGTGTTCTTAGGTAATGTTGTGCTGTTTTATGCTGCTGGTAGGCAGGTCTGGTTTAGTCGGAGTTTCACAGACAGGCTTTAGGAGGGAAGGGTACAGATGCACAACGATGAGGTCAGGGAGTTTTGACAAGGAACAAAAGGGAGGAAAAGGCAAGGATAACTACAGAAGGTGGACAGCAGGACAGATGGGTACTGGATTTGTCCGGTCAAGGTGGAGATGGGAAGGGGGTATTGATGAGGGGTAAGTCTTGTAGAGGGTGGGGTTTAGGAAGCTATATGTTAGTGAGGAGTTTTAGTTTTGTAAGGCTTAAATGCCAAGGTTGTTTTAATACCAGACCTGTGCTAATAAAGCAGCCTTTTACCACTAATTGGTGAGTTGTGGTTTGTACGACGTTTCGTCAGATATCCTCCACTTTCCTGCTGCTGGGCCTTCCAATCAACTCTCTGACCCCCAATCCTTGTCGCCATGTATCACCGATTCACCTCGGCACATATGAAGGTGCAGGCACTGCTCTCTCTCTGACGGGGTGGGAGTCAAAGGCCACCAGGCAGGAATCTTCGGACATCTACTGCATTTTTTTCTGCCACCCATATGTGTATTTGAGCACCTTTCAATTTCAATCCTGTAAACCAGAAATTAACCAAAATGAAATAATCAGAAACAAACTCAAATACACATGCAAACTTGTGTCCCTTGACGTGAAAGGGCTGGGGCGTGTGTGCCTTACTTGCTGAGTACACCCTCCGTGAGCCACTTGAATTACACCCACAGAGACCTGGGGCTGGCAGAAAGAAAGCAGCCGTTGTGCATGTGTTACTGTACGGGCGACGAACTCCGAATGGATAAATGGGTTACTCGCCTTCCCATGTGAGCACAACTGTTCCCAAGAGCTTGAGCAAGAACTGTGTTTTATGCCCATGGAATGAGGGTCAGCTGATAGGGTTGAGGGGGCGCCTGACTGACAATGCTTGAAGCATGACACCACACGTGTAGATGCCTCCTGTGGCACCATGAAGCCTTTTCATGTACACATCTCCGTTTGCACACCTGCAGAAATGTGTTCTGCACATCAATGAAGGTTTTCCTAGTTCATGATATCTTGCTATATTCTCATGATCAATTAAATAAAATATGCACAGCCAAATGACGAAAAATGTGAGATGCCAACTGTGCAATCGTAACATTGGGCCTGTGCACAAGCTGACGACTGGACACATGAATGGTGGGCCAGGAGGTACAGCACAGTGTTCAGAATACGGCCTTTGGAAAGTGATTCTGAGCTGAGAGGGAAGACACTGTGCTGGCTTGTGTGAGTAAAATTACAGTAGATTCATAGATCTTGCTCTATGGCTGGTGAAACAACTCACAGCAGTGACGTCAGAATGGGACCTGACATATAAGAAGCTTAGATGAGTTGGCTGACCTTGAAAACAATAGTTTACAAACAGAAGTAAAAAAGGGGATGAGAAAACTAGAATGGTGTAGGCATGGGATGAGATAATGCATGCACTGGCAACTGAAGAAAAGGATAGTGACTAAACGTTTGGGGAGTTTCCGAGTATGGGGCTTGACTTGAAGTTGACTTGCTGTGTGCAGTTCTCATGGGGTATTCTATAATACGTCAGAGGTGGACTGAACTGTTTATTGAAGAGGAGAAAAAACAACAGCTAGCTACGATTGAGACTGAGAGGAATTATGTTAATGTGTGGTATGGGAGGGGTATCGTTTGATCCATATTATAAGGTAGTAATGTACATAGCTATGTACTCACAATAAATCTAAGTTTGTTTGTGTTGAGGTTTTGGTTTCAATGGAATTGGTTGAACATAAATGTGAAAACCATGAATATGTACAGATACGTTACAGTGATGGTGTATCTCAAAATTTTAATGCTAAGTGATTTGGAAATCTTGGCTATTCATCCTCAAAGGTTCAAACTAACCTTATTAAAGCGGTACCATTTGTTTAAAACAATTAGCGCCAACTAAGAGCGAGATAAGGAAAAAAACTGGGGGAATATAATTTTCGGTGGCCATCTCCCGCCACATTGTCATAGATTATGTTTACAGTCCCAGACTTTCATGTAACAACCGAATGCATTCTGGGAGATGTAGTCTGCCTTTAATTCCATTGCTCAGATTATACTCATATTGGATGGCTATAATATAAGTAATTGTTTATTAAAAGTTTAAAATTGGAAACATATGATACTAGTATTGGGGTTAGTCAATGCCTGGAGAACACTTCATCCAAATGTCCGAGATTATACATTCTTCTCACATTCACACCTCACATGTTACAGAATAGACTATGCTTTTGTCAGCCAGGTGAGGGTTCTAAACCTGTGAATGGCAACAGTCCACCAAATAACTTTTTCTGATCATGCCATGGTGGCAGTCACCCTGCAGTGGAGGTCGGCCCCGTCAAGACACCCCGTTGGTTAGTTTCCCTCTCTTTGATTAGAGATAGGCTCTCTCGTGATGAGCTGCGCCAAACCATTAAGGAGTACTTCTCACTCAATGTCCCCACCAACAATAACCTGAGTGTTAACTGGGATATATTCAAAGCAGTGCTCCAAGGGAAATTCATCTCCTTGATGGAGGCACTAAATAAACAAAGGGCGAAAGTCCATCTTGCATTAGAATCGGAACTGCAGAACTTAGAACAGGAGCACAAGGAACACCCCACAATACCTCTACAGCGCAAGATTACAGCATGGAGAGGTAAATTAAATGCTATATACACAAGCATGGCAGAGCTCACACTACTGCGCCTGCAGAGGGCATCTTATGAACAAGGGAACTGCAGGAATGGTCATCCCTCCCCCCCACTTTTTGCTTTATGTTGATGCCAACATTGATTAAAAGTGTGCTGGGATCCTGCTAACCAGGCCCCAGCACTAGTATTCTTTCCAAAAATCTGTACCTTTATTTTCACAGTTTGCACACCCATGGCACACAGTTAAGTCCCTTGTAAAAGGTACCCTTGGTACCAAGGGCCTCTGGGCAGGGAAGGTCCCCAAGGCCCGCAGAAGGTATTATGCCACCATGGGGGACCCTCACCGAAAACATACACACTGCCCCTGAGGCTTGTGTGTGCTGGTGGGGAGAAAAAGGCAAAGTTGACATGGCACCCCTCTCAGCGTGCCATGCCCACAAACCACGGCCTGTGGCATAGGTAAGTCATCCCTCTAGCAGGCCTTACAGCCTTAAGGCAGGGTGCACGATACCACAGGTGAGGGCATAGCTGCATGAGCAATATGCCCCTACAGTGTCTAAGTCCATTCTTAGACATTGTAAGTGCAGTGTAGCCATATTGAGTATATGGTCTGGGAGTTTGTCATTACGAACTCCACAGCTCCATAATGGCTTACCGGAATACTGGAAGGCTTGATATCGAACTTCTCAGCACAATAAACCCACACTGATGCCAGTGTAGGATTTATTGAAAAATGCATCCAGAGGGCATCTTAGAGATGACCCCTGTATGTTAGCCAAACTGCTAGTGCAGGACTGACTGGTCTGTGCCAACCTGCCACTTTCAGAAAAGTTTCTGATCACATGGGGTGTGAGCCTTTGTGCTCTCTATCGTCAGAAACAAGGCCTGTTCTGGTGGAGGTGCTTCACACCTCCCCCCTGTAGGAACTTTAACACATGGGGATGAGCCTCAAAGACGCAAGCCTTGTGTTACAGTGCCCCAGGGCACACCAGCTAATGGAGTTTCCTACCCCCTTGATACAGACCCACTTTTGGCAGCAAGACCGATGGGAAAATCAGGGAAAACTGGGAGAAGTGAGCACCCGAGCTAGGGGCCCCCCTAAGGTGTCCAGAGTTGAGGTGACCCCTCTCCCTGCAGAATCATCCATCTTGGTTTGGAGAACAGGGACTAATGGGGTTAGGAATGTGGGCACAAGGAGGGTGTAGCCACCCTCAGGGACAGTAGCCATTGGCTACTGCCCTCTGACCCTGTAATGCTCCTAAATCTAGGATTTAACGGCTTCCCTGAACCAAAGTCGTCAGATTCCTGGTGACCTGACAAGAAGAAGAAGGACTGCATAGATGAAACCCCAACAGCAAAGAATGAAGATGACAACTGACTTGACACCAGCCCTACCGGCCTGTCTCTTGCTTCAAAGAACCTGCACAAGAACAGCGACGCATCCAGTGGGACCAGCGACCTCTGCCAAGCTCCAGAGGACTGCCCTGCACCCAAAAGGACCAAGAACTCCTGTGGACAGCGGCCCTGTCCAAGAAGAAACAACAACCAAGGACTTCAGCCTCACTCCAAATGTGTGAGTTCTGACCACTCTGCACCCGACACCAACAGCCCATGTCCAGGTGGCCCAACCAGCTAGAGAGTATACCCAGGTGATTCTGAGAAAGTGCCCACCCTGGGTTCACCTCTCCACCCCTCCACAAAGAGGTCTGCAGAGTGAATCCCGAGGACCCCCTGATCACGAAAGCTCCAGACGAAGATAATCGGCCTAAAGACACTGCATCCGCAGCCACCAGGCCTTGGAGAACCCGAGCTCTGGTGCAGCTACATTCAGCAGGGAGCCCTCCTCCCTGTCAAGCCTGTGGTTTGCCCCAGTCGACCCCCTGGACTTCGCCTGTAGCATCTGAGTGACCCCCGGGGTCTGCTCATTTAGAATCATTGGAAACCCGACGCCTTGTTTTCACCCGGCCACCTCAGTACCACTGAGGGTGTATGTTTGGTGCCTATGCCTGCCCCCGTGCTCCTCTAACCCCCCCAGGTCTGCCCTCTGCAGTCACGGGTACTTACCTGCAGGTAGGCCCGATTCCAAGTGCCCCCAGTATCCTTAGGAGCCCATGCTAATTTTGCCTCAACTTTGACCTCTGCACCAGGCCAGCCCCTTGTTGCTGGTGGTGGGTGTTTGGGGTTAACTTGAACCGCGACCTGTGGATTTCCTATCCCCCAGAGACTGGAACTGTAAGTGTTGTACTTACCTCCAAATCAATCTAACTTTTCTTCCCCCCAGGGACTGTTTCTGAAATTGACACTATCAACTTTTAAAACAGATAATTGCCAATATTTCAAAAACTGTATAACTTATCGATTTCAAACAAAGTGCTATTGATATATGTGTGAAATACAAAACTTGCCTGTAACTTGAACCTTGTGGTTCTAAAAATAAATTAAGAAAATATATTTTTTGCTATATAAAAACCATTGGTCTGGAGTTAAGTCACTGAGGCCCCCATTCCAACATTGACGGGCGGCAGAGGCCGCCCGCTAATGTTGCGCGGCAGAAATACCGCTCCGCGGTCCAGAGACCGCGGAGGGTATTCCAAGTTTTCCCCTGGGCTGGCGGGCGGCCGCCGAAAGGCCGCCCGCCAGCCCAGGGGAAAACAACCTTCCCACGATGAAGCCGGCTCGTAATCGAGCCGGCGGAGTGGGAAGGTGCGACGGGTGCTACTGCACCAGTCGCGTATTTCACTGTCTGCTATGCAGACAGTGAAATACAAGCGGGGCCCTCTTACGGGGGCCCCTGCAGTGCCCATGCCATTGGCATGGGCACTGCAGGGGCCCCCAGGGGCCCCGCGACACCCCCTACCGCCATCCTGTTCCTGGCGGGCGAACCGCCAGGAACAGGATGGCGGTAGGGGGTGTCAGAATCCCCAAGGCGGCGCAGCAAGCTGCGCCGCCTTGGAGGATTCCAACGGGCAGCGGAAAACCGGCGGGAGACCGCCGGTTTTCCTGCACTGACCGCAGCCAAAGCGCCGCGGTCAGAATGCCCTGCGGGGCACCGCCGGGCTGTTGGCGGTGCTTCCGCCAACCGCGAGCCTGACGGTCACAGACCGCCAGGCTCGTAATGAGGGCCTGAGTGTGCTTCTTCTATTGTCTGTGTGTGTACAACAAATGCTTTACACTACCCTCTGATAAGCCTAACTACTCGACCACACTACCACAAAAGCTTTTGTTAAGCCTCTGGGAAACCCCTGGACTCTGTACACTCTATGACTCTCATTATGAGTCTGGCGGTCTTGAGGCCGCCAGACTCACGGTGGCGGTCGGACTGCCACATTACTACTATGGCGGACTTGCCAGAGTCGAACCGCCGACACCGCCAGGTTGCTGCCAGCCGGCAGCCTGGCAGTTGTAATCTGTCAGGGCAGCGCTGCAAGCAGCATTGCCCTCCAGATTACGAGTCCACATACCGCCAGCCTTTTCATGGCGGTTTCACCGCCATGGAAAGACTGCAGAATGGGGGCGTCAGTGGCCCCTGCACTGCCCATGCACTTGGCACTTCCGCCGCCCACCAAACTAATAATGAGTGCCTATATCTCATTTTGATATAGTATATACAGAGCCAGCTTCCTATAGGAACAAAGTGAGTTCCCACTTGGTGAGATAACTCAGAGTTAAAAGAGAGAGGGTCTACGTAGGATATATAAGACGATCCACAACTGAACTTACCAGTTCAGACATGGAGAAAGTGAATATATTTGGGGACTTCAATCAGGAGCTATAACCAACAGAACCTACATCCAACCATGTCCAACTTGATTATTTAGAGGGCATTGATGTTCCCCAGGTGTCTTCAACACAGAACTAAATATTGAGTGTGCCCACTAATGAAGATGAAGTGCGGATGGCGAGTACCCATCTTAAACTTCACAAATCTTCAAGGTCAGATGGCCTCACAGCCCAATTTTACAGAACGTTCAGTTCTGACCTATTCTGCACCTGACCTCCGTATTAAATTATATTGGCATCTCAGTGGCAACCACGCCATCCATGAGTGAGGCACTCATCACCGTTATCCCCAAAACAGGGAAGGATCTGCATGCCTGTGGCTCATACAGGCCCATAGCTCTCTTGAACCTAGATGCAAAGCTTTATTTGAAGATATTAACAACCAGGTTAGAAGACCTGCTGCCAGATTTGGTCCACCCAGATCAGTCTGGTTTTATTGAAGGTCATAAGACACACAACAGTTTAAAGAGGGTGGTCCACCTGGTTGAGAAAGCCAACAAGAAAAAGATTCCGGCTGGTCTGTTAAGTTTAGGTGCCAAAAATGCTTTTGTCTGGGTTGTCCGGACCTTCTTAACCCACACGCTCAGACGCTACGGGCTCTTTGAATAATTCATCACAATGATACGGGCGAACTATGCAGCACCTCAGTCCAGGGTTTTAGTAAGCAGAGTAAGCTCTAAACCCTTTCGATTAATAAGAGAGACGCAAAACGTTTGCCCCTTGTCGCTCCTTATCTTTGAACTCAGTATAGAGTGTAGGAAGCAGGCCTGGTGTGTGGTGAGCACCTATGGTGTGATCACCCTATACTAGGTATCCCCTATTAGTGAGGTGTAGTCAGTGTCTAGGAAGCCAGTTTCGCTAGAGGTAGCTGTGGATGAGCAGCCAAGACTTATCTAGGAGACATGCAAAGCTCATGCAATACCACTTACAGTCACACAGCATTTACACCCATGAAAGAACCACACAGTGTCACAAAAATAAAGGTATTTTATTTTAGTGACACAAATACTAAAATACTATATAGACAGTACTCTAGTAGCAGGTGTGCAAACATACTGTTATACACACACCTTAGTTATTAGGAATTAGCATAGAAAGCATTAGAAAACAGTGCAATAACAATAAACAATACTGACCCAAGGGGAAGCCCAAACCATATACAAAACAATGGAATGCAAATGATGGACCCCCACCCAGGTAAGTGGAACCTGTAGAGGGGAGTTGCAGGAACTAGGAGCCCCAAAAAATAAGTACCAGAGTGCCCCCCAGCAACCATGAGAGAAGAGATAAGTACCTGTTTTTTTCCCCAAACCCAGAGAGAAAATTTGGAAAAGGACTGTGCAAGACCCAAGCAAGACTGCAAGAAACAGAAGATGGATCCAGACAGAAGAGGACCTACAAATGAAGGGCACCAAGTCCAGTTTCAGTTGGAGTGTCCGGTTGGGGCAGGAGCCACTACCGACCCTTCTCAAGAGGCAGGACCAGGTTGACGGTGAAGACCAGGAGCAAGCTATGCAGCACAGGAGCAGAGGTAGAGTTCCAGAAGTGATGCAGCCGATGTCCCATGTCGGAAGAAGAGTTGCAGTCCATCAGTGGAGTGGAAAAAAACACCAACAAGCCTTGGCAAAGGCAAGAGTTGCAGAAGAAGATTTGCAAAGCTGCCGGGACCAGGAAGGTCTGAGGGGACTCAACCCAAGGAGAAGAATCCCAGGAGTCCCCCAGCAGACAAGAGAGCAAGAAGGTGTGGAGCAGCCCCCACAGGCAACTCACAGTCAGCAGGTACAGGAGTCGCAGTGAGACTCACTTAGCACACCTGGAAAGGAGTCCCGGGTGGCTGGAGCAGCAGGCAGGAGACCATGTGTTGCAGGGAAGAGTGCTGGAGGCCGGGGCTACATGGAGCCTGAAGATCCCTTGGAAGAAGAGCCAACAAGCCTGAGTAGCTGCAAGAGTTGCAGTGCACAGGGGTACTGTCCTGCAATGAGAGGCAAAGACTCACCACCTCCCAAGTTGGACAGCTGGTAGAGGGAACCAAGGGGACCACTCAAGACCACTATATGTGTGCAGGATCCATGCAGAGTTGCAGGAGAGAGGTCCCACGCAGCCGGTCATTGTTGCAGTTCGTGTGTTCGGATGCATGGGAGTGACTCCTTCACTCCAAGCGAGATTCCTTTTTGCTTCTTGGTGGAGACTGAAGACTTGCCGCCCTCAGACGATGCACATCCAGGGAAATGTTGCAGTTGCTGGAAGGAGCCGGTGAAACAATGTTGCAGAGCGAAGTTGTCACTGGAGCTGCAAATTGTAGGCTCCTGTGAAGACCAGTTGCAGCTCTAGTGGCCAGAAGTCAAAGTAAATGTTGCAGAGCAGTCCTGCTGGAATCTTGCATGTCGAATCTGATGACCCACCCAAGAGGGAGACCCTAAATAGCCCTAGAAGGGCCATTGGTCACCTAACAAGGTGAACACCTATCAGGAGGGAGCTGTGACACCACCTGCCTAACCTGGCCACTCCGATACTCCCAGAGGCCTCTGCTCACCTTGGATTCAAGATGGCAAAATAAAGTGGCCACCTGGAGGAGCTCTGAGCACCACCCCTGGGGTGGTGATGGACAGGGGAGTGGTTACTCCCCTTTCCATTGCCCAGTTTCGCACAAGAGCAGGGATTGGGGGCCCTGGACTAGATCAAACCAGTTTATGCAAGAAGCATACTGGTGGCTTCAGGAGGCTACCATCCCAAGCCATGTAACACCTATTTCCAAAGGAAGTTCTTTGTTCTGCCTTCCTGGGCTTGAGCTGTTCAAGCAGTAGGAGGGCAGAAACCTGTTGGGGGTGGTACCAGCGCAGGCTGCCTGGGAAAACCATGCAAACTGTAGGAGCAAAGCTGGGGGTCCTCTAAGGAGCCCCCATAGTTGATGGAATCATACAACCAATACTGGCAACAGTATTGGGGTATGATTCCAACATGTTTGATACCAAACATATCCAGGTTCGGAGTTACCATTATGTAGCTGAACACAGGTGACCTGTGTCCAGTACACGGGTAAAATGGCTTTCCCGCACTTAGGAAGTCCAGTGTAATGGAGCTGGAGTTCGTAGGGGCACCTCTGCTCATGCAGGGATGCACTCACATACCGGTACCTGCACTCTGACCTCTAGGCTAGGAGGGCCTACCATAGGAGTGACTTATAGGGACCTGGTGCAGTGACCTGTAGTGAAAGGGTGCATGCACCGTTTCACGCAGGCTGCAGTAGCAGGCCTGCAGACACATTTTTCATGGGCTCCCATGGGTGGCACAATACATGCTGCAGACCCTGGGGAACCCTTGGCATCCCCAATGCCCTGGGTACTTAAGTACCATATACTAGGGACTTATATGGGGACACCAGTATGCCAATTGTGGGGCGTGCAAAGTCCTAAGCAGCCACATTTAGAGGGGGCATGCACAATCATTGGGGACCTGGTTAGCAGGATCCTATTGAAAACAGTCAAAACACACTGACAGCAGGCAAAAAGTGGATGTAACCATGCCAAAAAGAGGGTACTTTCCTACAGGAACTGTCTGACAATTCGACCTCTCTGGAATGAGATTCTGGCACATATTAAGGAGACCCTAGAATACCCACTCCCCAGCACAATAGGCTTTGCCCTTTTGGACTTGAGAGATGATAATATTAAACACCAAAACGCACAGCGATAAGCCCATCATGTGGCCGTGTCTCTGTGCTGTAAAGATGGCAATAGCAGCAGCCTGGAAAAAAGGGAGGCTCTACTACTCAATCAATGGCATGCCCGCCTCTGGAGGGTCCTGACATTGGAAAGGAAGGCAGATTTATTTTTTAGATGACTTTAAAAAATTTGAATATGCATGGGGACCCTAGGCCTCTTATTTAACTATAAGCTTGTCATTGTCGGCATGCCCCACACGCACAAGGGCACTTCACTTATTCCAGTTGTAATAGTTGGGAGTGGCCGCTCCCCTGGCGCCTCTGCATTAAGGTCCACAAGTGTCAAGACTCCCACTACCCCCTGCCACCCCCAAGACCCACTGTAAGACTGTGATGCTTTTCTTTCCTGTCGACCAACATCCTCTAACAGCAATTAGGGCACGCAAACCACCCTAGACAAATATTAGGTCTTGTTTAGGTGTAGTTTTTGTTTTTTCTTGTTTTTTAAAAAATATTACTAAAAATGGCTGACTGTTAAAACATGCTGTTACTCAATGGATGAAACATTCGGTCTCGATATAAACTATGGTCTTTCTATTTGCTCATATGTACAGATGAGAAGTGTTCCAGTGAATCACTATGGTCTTTGTACTAACTTTCAACTTAATAAAAACAGTTTTGAAACAAACAAACAAAAAAGCTTTATGAACAAGTTACTTACCTTCATTATCAATTTATCTGGTAGAGACATATTCTAGTTGCAGATTCCTTATAAGGGGTATAAGAAGAGCACCCAAAACCCCTGAAAATCAGATTACTTCTGGAACCAAGAGGAACCCCTGCTGGGGAGAAGAGCTGGAGAAGCTCGAGGAGTATTGCCTCTTTGCCTGTGACAGTGCTTTGCTGGGTTGGCCTTTAGTAGAAGCTTCTGCCTGAGAGAGGACAAAGCCAGACTTTTGTGTGACTTCACACTGGTGAAGAATCTCCAAGGGCTTGAACTGAGCTTGCCTCCTGTTGTTGAAGTCACAGGGACAATAAAGACTTCTCTCTGCCAGCACTTGGGCTTTCTGCTGAGAGTCCTGCCTGCCAAGTGGTGCCCTAACCTGTCTCTGGGCCCTTGAAAGGTGCAGCTGGTGGAAATGGACAGAAATCCTTGCAAAGATCGCCGTGTGGGTAAACGTTCGACGCAACACCCACCTTGCGGCTGCTAAACAACACACAGCCAGCCTCGTAAATCGACACACCACCTGCATCGTGGCTGGGAGATCAAAGCAATGCGGCTAGAGGAAAGACAAGCAATACCTGCAGCGGCTGCTGTTAACGACACAAGCCCCCACGCAGCGCGGTTTCTTGACACCGAATGACCGGATTTTAACGCAAACTCATTGTGCGCGGAAAATCAATGCAAAGCCTGCCCGGACCCGAGGTGCCTGTCCGGAATAGATGCATTGCTGTCTTATGGGAGAGAAAAACCAACGCATGCCGACACAACCGGAGGAGGAATGACGCACGGTCTTGCTTGTGAGTTAGAAATCCATGCATTGCTGGCCTTTTCTAACACACACTCGCCCGTGCAGCTTTATTATGAAGCTACCCAGGTACTTTTGTGCAATAACAGCGTTCTCACTGTTTTCTAAAGGGTTTAAGAATCTTCTTCTCTTTTTAAATTCATAACTTGACTTGTGAATGTTGGATGTTTATCGATTTGGTCTTGTTTTGTTTAGATAAATATTATCTATTTTTCTAAACCTGTGTTGGGTCATTTTGTAGTGGGTTCACTTGGTTACTGTGTGTGTTGGTACAAATACTTTACACATTGCTTCTGAAGTTAAGCCTGCCTGCTCCTGCCAAGCTACCAAGGGGGTCAGCGGGGGTTACTTGAGGCTGATTCTCTTTTACCCTGACTAGAGTGAGGGTCCTTGCTTGGACAGGGGGTAACCTGACTGCCAATCAAAGACCCCATTTCTAACAAGGGTCAAGCGCCGCAAGGCACAATGTTTTTTGTCTCAAAAGGGGTACACGAGATAGGTAGGGACCAGGTTCAAGTCCCATTGGGGCATAATGAACGGAGTCAGAGGAAACAAATGGGTAATGCCCTTCAAGAACCTTCCAACAATGGGAGATTTGAATAAGGAAGGTTGGTCTGGCAATCTAAGAAAGGCCAAAGTGGCCGACAGAAACCATTAAGGTTTCCCAAAGCAGAGCCCTGCTGGGCCAAAGATAGTATGAACAAGAGAACCTCAGAGAGAGGTGCAGAAAGAGGGTCAACAGACTTGTTGTTACACCATGCCACAAATTTATGCCAAAGACAGGCGTATACCGTTTTGGTGGAAGGACGCCTGGCTGCCAAGGTAACATCACAGACTTCGGGCAGTAGGTTGAAAGCCGTCAACTGCTGCCGGTCAATTTCCACGCATGTAGACAAAGATTGGACAGGTTAGGGTGGAGAACCGTCTCCTGCTGCTGCGACAGAAGATCCTCCTGGAGGGGCAGTCTGATTGGAGGGTCAGTCTGAACGGAGGGTCCATAGCCATGCTCAGTAGCTCTGGATACCAGACTCTTCATGTCCAGTCCAGAGCCACAAGGATTACTTGGGGGCGGTCGTTTGTACTGCCATTTGTTAAATTTTGTTTTGACCAATGACTTTGTGTTTCACCACTGCGCATATTAGTTGCTCAATGTTCACCAGTAGCACATGGTATGTTTTGTTCAGTTTACCCGCCTATGGGCTTTGACATTGCATTAGTCATTACATTCTGTATTCTGCCTATTGGCTTTGACATGCTGTATCCAGTCTAGCCGCCTATTGGCTTTGACATTGCATTCCTATTGGCTTTGACATGATGTATTCAGTTTAGCTGCCTATTGGCTTTGACATGATATTATATATTGCATTTTATATTCAGCTCAGCTGCCTATGGGCTTTGACATGATATTATACATTGCATTTTGTATTCAGCTCAGCTGCCTATTGGCTTTGACATGACACTAGACATTGCATTTGATATTTAGGTTAGCTGCCTATTGCCTTTAACATGACATTGCATTTGATATCTAGGTTAGCTGCCTATTGCCTTTAACGTGGAGTTAGACATTGCAGTTGAGAATCCAAGCTGTATTTTTCCAAGCTGTGTTTTTGCACCAGAGAACCAAGATGTTTTTCTCACAGTAGACTAGACATGATAAGAGAGAGTACATGGGTGTTGTTTTTCTTCGCTTGAGCTTGGGAACAGGAGTAGTCTTGGAGACCTGGCCAGTCTCCAAAAGGCTTGCTCAGTTTCCCAGGTCTGAGAGGAGGGGGCACACCTTTGTAACGAATGTAACAGGCTGCAGAAAGTCAGATTCGAATCTGCCGGACCTCGTGCTGGAGCTTGGCGCCAGCTGCCAGCAATACCGTGTGGGTAGATGAATCTCTTTCTCGCGGCTGACAGGGGTCATCAGCTTGCAGACCTTAGAAAGATGAAGCTGTAAATAGTTTCCCACACGGTGAAGTATTTGTTTTGCTTTGCATTCAATATCTTATAAATATAACCTGCTGTGTATATTGCAAACTGATATATTTTGTTTGATTAACGCGGGCTTGAAAGCTACTAATTCGTCATACATAAAAATTGTGGTTGGGGAAGAATTAACAACAATAAAAGTCTTCTTTGAACTCAGAAGTGCATTTCTGGTGTTTTATGTATGTGCTTAAAAACTAGATAAGAGGAAAGCACTACATCGTTCTTGATCTTCTTTAGAACTCTGGACAGAAGTGGTATTGGCGGGAAGGTGTAAAGGAGGCCTGAGTTCCACTCAAGACGAAAAGCATCGCTGAGCAGTGAAGCAAACCAAGTCAAGTTGGCCATAAGCCTAGGTTCAAAACTCGGGTGATGGCCCTGCATTATGCTAACATGTGCTCTGAAAACAGTGCAGTAGTTGTGACCATGGCCCTGACGTGCAAAGTGTAGAATTGTGCTGCTAGCTATACGAAACTGAGGTAAACCATGTAGTGGTAGGTGTTATGCAGTTTGTACAGCTGTGAGGTCGCTGTCCTAGAGTACAGATGTTGCCATAGCTCTGGTGAGCACAATGCAGTGTGAGGTGAAGTGAAAATGCAGCATTGCTTGCCATGGCTTTAAAAGGCAAATTCAACTGCTGTCCAAAGGCACCTCCGACACATGCCCCGGGGGTAGAAGAAGGGTAATACAGAGAACTCCCTTGAAGTAGTCAAACAAAAGTAAATATACTATGAGGCATAGCGTCCTTGTCTGCTAAGCAGTGCAAATAACATCTAGGTGACATTACCAACTAACTTACATATGAACCACAACTATTGCTTAATTTGAGTTGGTGGTTGCGGACGGGGGCACCAGCACTTATTTTTGGAGATTGGCACTTATTTCTGCACAACAAATATGTTCATAGTGCAAGAGAGGAGAAAAAATACATATTAGAAGGATTGAGAAAGAGAAAGACGGCAAAACTGGCACAAAGGGAGAAAGCAGGAACCTGCAAGTGCGAGTTGAAGGGATAGGGAGTGTCTGTTAGTGGATTAAAGAAGGATGTGCGGGATAAAAGACCACCAGCCTTGACATTCGGCACACAGACGTTTAACTGAACTGACAGCAGGCTAAAAAGCACAGCTTCGGACACTGACACTCTTTCTTTTACAAATTAGGCTCTAACAACCACTACCATGTATTTACCATCCAGTAATTGGAGATAGAGCCTGGTCTGGGCCAACAGGTTTTTAAAATCAAGATGATTTAAATCTTAGACATTTTGGTATAAAATTATCTGCATGAAACTGAAAAAAGTAACAAAAAAAAAAAAAATATATATATATATAGAGGTTCGGGGTGATTTGTCAAGCAGAGATCAAGAACAAGGGGAGTCCCAAAATAAAAATTGCCCCAAAAAAGTTAATGGACATAACTGAACAGCGAAAACAGCTAAAAGGAATAACACCAATTTGGCAGAAAGCTAGATAGATGTTTAGCAGAAACCGTTTTTTTTGTGATCTGGTGTAAATCCATTCTTTAGGTTTTGAGAAATTAATGTTCAAAATGTATGTATGTCAGGATGGTTAGGTTCAAGTTAAAAAAAAAAGTTTGAGTCTTGGCCCGCCATCCTGTGGGAGCCAGCACAGGCCCATGGACTGTGGCAGGAGCGAGCACAGCCTTTTTCTCTAGCCAGAGTCCTGCTGGATTGTGAAACCGAATGAAAAAAAAAGAGGAGGTGGTTTTGTACGTTTGGAGGTGGGGGGTGGATACAACCCCAGGGGGTTGGGTGCAGGGCTTTCAGCCGTGCACAATGGAGGGCTGGATGCCCGCATGTGGTTATGGCCAGAGCCTGGCCTCAGGTCAGGCCCTGCAGTCAACCCCACACCGGGCACAGCCTTTGCCGTGTAGGGTTGGGTGCAGGGCTTGGCCATTGGTTGGCACAGTGACATATGGTAATAACATTTTACTCCATGCTAAAAAAAACCTAGACATTTCCTGGAAAAAACCCAAAGATTAAGTGAGATTATAGTTAGGTATGGTAAGAGTCTCTTACTATACATTTGAAAAACCCTCAGAAATTCACTGAAAAAAAACACAGGTTAAAGTGATATTAAAGTTAGGTGAAAATGTAAAAGTTTGGAACTAAAAAAGCCACTGAATTTCACTGGTTACAGTTAACACAAGAAACTATAACTGCACTCTTATCATGCACTTAGGAGGGTCAAAAAAAAAGTGCTTTACTTTTTTAGAGCCCGTAGGAAATTCTGCTCACAGCTTAAGCCAAAATCATTAAACGAATCACAAACTTTGCATGAATGTAGAACTTTACTTAAAAAAACATGTTCTGCTGATTTGGTATAAATCCGTTCAGTAGTTTTTGAGAAATTCGCATTTGAAAAAGGCGCAGGGTGGGCTTGAAAGGATTAACACTGTTGCACATCTTGTCAGTTAAAAGCCATTTGTTGATTTGCTAATAACTTTGATGACTATGCGTACATTTTGACAGTCACCTACTATGTTGAGATTACTTTTCAATTTTCAAAATCATGCAGATCCATCAAGGAGGAGGACGTAAAGGGGAGGGAAACAGAACTGTTTGTTTGCTAATACAGTGGGTACTGTATTATGGATGTGCACAAAATCTGGCAGAAGCTTGAAAGAATTTGTTTTCATTGGTACGTCAATATCTGTGGCAATCAATCAATAGGAGGGAGCAAAATGAAGGTACTTGCATATAACCTTTGCACTGTTTGATGAGCAAAGCATCTAATGAGGCAGGCAGTTTAAAGACCCAATGCAGGACATAACAATTTAGAGTGGGGAGGGACGGAGCTTGTACAGCCGTCTCTTGTTATTTTTAAGTTTGTGCAGATCCATTTGGGGGCAGTTTACAGTGAGGGGAGGCAAAAAAGTCTTCATTTGCTAATATCATTGGCACTGTATGAGAAATCTTCACAAAGTTGTGGAAGAAGCTTTTAAGTACTGGCTTTCTGTTAGTAAGTCAAGTTTTGTACCAATCCATCGGGGTGCAAACCTAAAGCGAGGCCATATCATTTTCATTTGGTTGAAACTTAAGTGCTGTTTGATGAGGCAGGCAGTTAGCCAGATACACCCAGTATATCAGGTTTTGTACTGACCAAACTGGGGAGGTAAGGAGGGGTCAAAATATATTTGATAAACTAATAACTTAGGCACGGTTTAATGTATCTGGGCGAAATTCAACCGAGATTTTGCATGTTTAGCCCACTGTTAGATTTTTGAATTTCATGCAGTTCCAATATTGAGGGAAGGGGGCAATAACAAGGGGGGGTTAAGTAACGTTAACTTGTAAATTAATTTAGTACTGTCTGATTAAGCCACACAAAATCTGGCAGATGTTTAGAACAGTGGGTCCCAAACTGTGGGCCGGGGACCTCTGCGGGTCCACGTAGCCTCCTCAGGGGTCCGCAAAAATTAAATAATATTAACAGATCGATAAAATGTATAGAAACAAAGGGGGTTATTACAACTTTGGAGGAGGTGTTAATCCGTCCCAAAAGTGACGGTAAAGTGACAAATATACCACCAGCCGTATTACGAGTCCATTATATCCTATGGAACTCGTAATACGGCTGGTGGTATATCCGTCACTTTTGGGACGGATTAACACCTCCTCCAAAGTTGTAATAACCCCCAAAGTGTCTAAATGTACAACTAAAAAATGTAAAACCTACTGTAAATGTCAACAAATTTGAAATTGGAGGCTAAAAATTAAATTAGTAATCTCAGAATGATTTGTGGGAGCAGTGCAGGTGCATCAAACAGAATTTAGTATGGATAATGTTTGGCTTCAATTGAATTTAGAAAAGGTCCAACCTTCCTATTAAAATTATATTTTTTAGTTTTTTTTTATTTATATTTTTTTGCACATTAAATAAAATCTGTTAGTAACTGTGTATGTGTTTGACCAGGGATGTGGAATCCCTATTGCCTGACGCCCAGGACATATTGTGTGGGGTCAAGGGCAACAAGTTTTCATGTTTATTTTGTCCTTGGGACAAGTAGCCCCAACCCCCTCCAGCACAAACCCTTTGGCTGCCACCTTACACAGAAGGGAACTATCTGCAGTTGAGGTAATGTGTGCCTATATACTAATGCTGTAAGAACCTGTATTTATGGTTCATTGATGAAAATCCTTCATTATTAGGGTGAGCACTGTAAATAAATGTTTTAAGGTCACAGTGCACTATTGACAGTGGTTCCAGAAAAAAAAAAGTGTACACACGTTTGAAAAGTTTAGCAATATGACTAAGTATAATGCTCCCAGAATGCTCTCTGATTAAATGCAAATATTAGCAGAAGCTTATAAGCAAGAGTCATGATTTTTTGCTTTCAAAATAAAATGTTCAGAAAAAAATGCAAGTAGGAAAAAAAATGTTTCGCTATAATGAGATTTTAGGTGCTATTTCTCTGAAGCGTCATTTAATAAACTGTGTTGATGCATGTTAGTATTTCCAAATAATATTCCTAATGGAAAATCAGTGTAACCATTTTTTACAAGATTATAAGAAGCATGAAAATAAACAAGCATTGCCCAAGCCATGCGGTTCTACATATTTGTGAGTCTTTTGGTTTCATCAGTGCATGTCTTGTTTTGACATGGCTTTTGTAACATTTTATTTTGTGGGAGCTGTCAGCCCTCACCATTGTAACCAACACTGGAAAAAAGAAAAAAGCTTTTGTTCTCAAAAAGCACACATTGCCACCGGTGGTGTAACAAAGACCTTGCAGCCCCCCTACGGGGGGCCCCCTCAGCAAAGCACCTACCCCAAGTGAGTCTGAAGGGAGGCCCCCTCTATATTCTTTGCAGGGGCTCTCTGTATTCTTTGAAGGGAGGCCCCCTCCATATTCTTTGATGGAGGGGCCCCTCCAGTATTGTTAGGTCACTGATTGCCACAGTAATTCCTGGCACTGAACAATACTACTTTGTGTGTCAATATGCTCCTGTGGAAGAGCAGAATGTGATCATTCAGAGCAAAGCCAGCTGACAGATAGAGAAATAGACGTATAATAAAAACAAAATGTCTTTGTTAGTTATCGCCAGACCTAATTAGGGACCCAATTCTTCAAAAAAGTCTCAAAAGTGCACCCATGGTATAGGTCTTTGAATTAGTGGCGTTCATGAATGCAGAAGAACATACAGAAGTAGACCAGGAAATCATACTCCTAGAAATATTTGTTAACTGTATTTTAGCACAAGCAAATATGCATGTGTAGATTTGCTCATGTGAAAATATATTGAACATTTGCAAGCTCACTTTCCCTCCAACCACTTTTTTCCTAACCTTGGAAGAACCTCTACTTCTGCCTTTGTCAGGAGTAAACTTCCAATGTTTCTCATTATGGGACAAGATTAGAGAAGAGCTGGTGAAAATCCTTAAAACATGCAAGTTAGCAGGTTTGCAGACTCAAAGGCATTCCAGCCCTGGAACGTCTGCTGTTTCCTCCAACCCCAGAATGTAGATCTGCAGAAAGGTGGGAAAATAAGTAAATTGCTATAGTAGGGATTGAAACTGCAAGTATTCAAGCCCTACTATAGTAGTAGCCCTGGCTGGCATAATCAGAGAGGCTATTGTCAGAGTGGTTACATAATGGGATTGCTGCCATAATTTGTCGCCGCACTACAGGGCACCAAAAGGACAAGTACATTTTTTTACAGGATAAGTAGATTTAAGAAGCAACCTGTCCCATGGACAAATAGATATTTTATTAAATTCCACACCCCTGTTGATAAATGCTTGTTTCTGGATTTTTTGTGTATTGGTTTGTGGTTCAAATCATCGATAATGTTTAGTCCGGGGTCCTCGGCTTCCACTAACGACTCAGAGGGAGGGTCCCCAGATTCCAATAATGAATCAGTGGGGGTCCCCAGGTTCCAGTAACGTAAAGTGGAGGTACACAGAAGTCCAAAGGATAGGAACCAATGGTTTAGAAGGTTTAGCTTTCAGTTGGTTACATCAACTTTTGAAAAGGTCCATCAAGGAGGGGGGGGGGGTAACAAAAGTTGAATTCACCTATAACTTTGGTGGTGTTAGATGAATCTGCAGGAAATTTGGCATCTAGCTAGTAAAGCCTAATACAAGGCCATGTAGTCCCTGCAACCAACCTCAGATTCTCATAGCCTAAGAGTCTTGGGTACAGCGCCTAGCCAATGGCTGTGTGCAGCACAGAATTTGTGAATGGCAGGTGAATGCAGTACATCATTAAAAAAAAACAATTAATGAAAAAAAAGACAGTTGAAGTCTAGTTATGGTTCAGCAAACGCAAAACCAAAAGTTCTGAAAAACACCATTTAAGGTTCAAAACAAAACGCACACCTTAACTCATGCCCCTGTCATGCTCTGTAAAGCCCTTAGCTGATGGCACGTAAAAAGTAAAAGGGATTTCTATAAAGCAAAACATGGTGAAGTATGAGTTAAGGGTGCGCGCTGAGTTGTAGACCATAGCTGGCAAATTTTAGGGCTTTTTCAGTTTTGTGTTTGCTGAACCAAAACTGTGTTTCAAGAATATACATCTATATAAATACAAATATCTGTTTATAGTATCTATGTAGATGTGCAGAGTGTAGCATGTTAATAATTACCATTCTTTAGTGAGGAGTGGGGCTATGAATAGGGTTTTTCTAATGTTCGCTCTACTGTCGTGATAAACTGGAACTTGTTGTTTGCTCTATAGCAATAGATTTGCGAACATTTGTTTATTAGAACAGTTGCTCTAAATAACTGGTTGGTGAGCCAAATTTATTTTCTTTGCCATGATTATGATATGTATTGCATCTCTCCTTCCATAGTGATTTGCAAATATATGTATCAGTACTTAGCCTTTGATCTTGTGATCGACTTCTTGTGTCAAAAGAACCACTTGATGGCAATATAGGACCATATTACATAGTTAATCATTATTTATTTTATAAATACATAAATCACAAGGACTTAGGATGCTGCTTTTTTGTCTTCTTATCTTGATGATTCACCCACACACTCACCTTCCAAAACGTCATCCTTGCTGACCTGATTAGGGTTTAGATGCTAGCTCCAGCCTTCTATGTTCATGGGAGCTTGTTACAATCTCAATAGTCTGTTGACGCCAGGAGGAACAAATACATTCCGATCTAGTGTTGTCCCAAACATCAACCCAATTTTCAATCTACCTCCTTCTCACTATATAAATGACATTGGTGGATTGCAGTATAATTTAGTATCTGTCCTAATGATAGATGGAAATTAAAACTGTTCATTGTTCCAGGGGCGGCTCCTCCATAAGGGCGGAGGAGTGTCGCCCCCCCGGCCATGCCAGCAGCGGCTGAAGAACAATGAGGGGGAGTGCTCAGCACTCCGCCTCACTGCGCATGTATGTTTGGCTGGCCAAAAACACATGCGCAGAAGGGTCTCCGGGCTGGAAAAAGCCTGCACAGGCTCCCAGTCTGCCTGGGAGCACCCTGGCTGGGCGCTCCCAGCCAATCCTGATGCTGCTATGAGCAGAGTCAGGATTGACCGCAGGGTAGGTTGGGAGCCTGTGCCTGCAGCGATACGGAGGACCAGAGGAGCAGCGGATACGTGTTTTTTCAAAAATATATTTTCTAATGTAATGTCCCCCCTCGCATGCGCGACGCCCCGTCCCCTCTGCGAGCTGCATTGTTCCCTTTCTAATAAGGATTGTCCCAAGTGCATGCCATGTTGACTCCAGGCAAGATTAAATGCTGTATTGGTAATATTGACATTAAATAGATCCTTGGTTCCCCCTCCAGTAGCCATCAGGATAAATAAAAAAAATAACAAAAGGAATAATAATTTATATAGATAAATTAACAACTCCAATCAAAGGAGTAAAACCTCTCAAACATCTAACCCTCCAGTTAATAAACAACCTTTTTCAGTGTCTATTCTTCTCACTTACCTCTGATTAATCGCAAATGGACAGTAATGTTTACACATTTCTTGATATGCCAGACAAGGATAACAAACGCAAGACTATGTACAGTATTATGTGCTCCAATTCCTCTTTGTATAAAAACTGTTTTTCATCTTGCTTCTAATGTTCATATCACTTCCTCTCTGGTCTCTAAAGTGAACCAACTAATCTCACTTTCCATATGATTGTTTGGTGGAAAAAAAATATTACACTAGAGGTGCTCCTGGTGTTTTTGGTCCTGATGGCCGATTTGTAGTCCTTATACACAGGTCACACCTTGTTTGACACACTTAACCCTTCTTGCAGGGACACATCAGTATATACACTATGTTGCTGCTTCAACAATTTATCATGTATTATGTTCTATTCCATGACGCAAAAAAAACATAGGGCTACATATACACAAAGCGCAAGCAGTGCATTCCCCCACATCTGTTACCAATTATTTTTCCATCATATCTAGGCCAGTCTGAAAGCTGGTTATTTTATCTTTAAGGTGTGCACTAGTCTGTTCCTTCAATTCTAGTTTCTGTGAAAGGCAAATAGAGGGTTAGCCAGGTGAGTATGTGGAACGCTATTTAAAGTCTTCCAGTTACTATTTACTAAATTCTTCAGTTTGTTGTAATACTGGGGAAATTACTCAAACACTATCCTGTCATTGCCCTTCTTGTTTTTAATTTCCATGAACATGTTGCCCCTATCATAATATTTGCCCCTTTTATATGAATACCTAATAAGTTTATTAGGATAACATATTTCCCAAAATGTTTTTCAAATTTTCTTAATGCTTATCATAATCTTGTATACTTGTGCAATTTCTCCTGATTTTAAGAAATTTCCCAAACTGAATAATTTCCAATTGGCTTCTCAAAAGGTAGCTATCGTTAAATAGCAATATGTTTTTGTCCGTGGGTTTCATCATATTTTAAAACTCAGATTTAGTGTTGCGTTCATGGATGTAAATCTCAAGTTCGTATCACCAACATTTAGCCAGATGATCTAGCCATCTAGCAGATCTTCTGGTCCTCTCCAAACAGAGAATATATCAATGAAGCAGGACTAATATTTTACATTCTCAAAGAATGGGGACGCTTCATTGGAAATGTGCTAAATCTCACATTTGTCAGCATGAAGGCATGCTAGACTGGGATTACACATGGCTCCTATACAAGACTCTTTATGTTGGAGATCCCTTCTCTTCAGAATCATAGTTAAATGCTTGATTTTCATAATCTTAGTTAACAATTTGGTCCTTCTTTCCCAACCATTCAAGATGTTTCCAACTACTTTTATAGCATCATCTTAGGGGATATTTGTGTACTGACCTTCAATAGCGAATGTCACTAAATATTCCATGTTTTTGTTGAATTTTCAACCTTCTATTTTGGACATCATATGTGTGGAATCCTTCACATACGATTCTTCTCTACAAAATAAAGGTTTCAAAAAGCAATTTATATATTTGCTCAGTGGTTCCACAAGGGATTTGAAGAACAATACAACAGGTCTCATTGGAGTGGTTGTTAATGTCCCTATGTATTTTGGGTAAGCCATATATTCCTGGAATAATAAGATCATGGTTATATAAAAATCTATATTCCTGTTCAGAAATATAATTGTTGTTCTTGGTTTTCTCTAATAGTATCTCCCCTTTAAGTCCACCAATCCTCAAACGTGTCACTCCTTTGTAATGTTCTTTAACATTCATTAATGTCATGTGAAATTCATAGTCAGCAGTGTCAAAAATCACTATCCCGCCACCCTCATCTTTGGGCTAGATTGTTGTAGAGGAATCTTCACTCAGAGATTTCAACATTGCTAAGTGCATGAGAAAAGATGTCAAGGCTATTGGGGGGGGGGGAGGTGGTTTCTAAAATTGTCGAAGTCCCCAGCTCAAAATCCTTCTGAAACACTTCTATATCCTTACCCATCATCGTCAGGGGTGAATTAGGAGTAGATTTAGGTCTATGACCTGTACATTGTTGGAGAAGGATCTTTCTTTATTTAAAAGCAAAAACAAATCAACCTAGGCTTACAGTCTTGCTCAATCTAATATTTGCTCACCCTATTCACGGGGGTGTAACTAAGCCCCTTTTTTAGTATTTTCCTCTCTATGTTAGTGATAATTATATTGGATACATTAATGGCAGGGGCCTTCTCTACAGCTAATATTCCTGATTTCTGGTTCTCATATAGTCTTGGGGCAAACAGTTCCTCTGGAATTGGCCCCTCCCTCCGTCTCTAATTGTTCCTCCAATTCCTTTTTGGGCATTGTTCTAAAAAAGGTTAGGCATTCTTATTAGTCCTGATCTAGTCACTTTCTTTGATGGTCTCTTTTGTCCTTTGAATTAGTGCTTGAAGTCAATGTACCTGACCTTTTTAGCTCTACATCCTAACCCTCTATCCCTCTGTTGGTAAGAACTTTTTTGTTCTTGACTTTGTTACTTATAGTACTCTTTTCTCAAATATCGGTAGATTAATTCAAAACTATTATTTTACATCTTTATTTAACTTAAATGTTTTCTTATTTATCAAAAAGTCCATGTATCTATCAAGTTCCTGATCTGTTTCTTTTAACTTCATTTTCACCTCATCCAAAGCTGAGCTCTCCTTCAATATTAGTTCCACAGCTTCAATCTATTTTTCCCCAATAAGAATGACATTCCTGGGCTATTTCAATCATTAACGGTATCCAACTTCTACCAGCTGCCCGTTTTGGAGATACCATTTGTGATTTTATTAAACTGCCCTCATTGAATCCAAGAATTTTTGAAGTATCCATATTACTGTGCCCTCATCAGAGGGATTTTTTTATGGCACCTTTGAGAAATTGGGTTACTGGCTGAGCAAGGAGAGAAACCCTATTCAAGCAGCAACACAATTCTTGTTAGGGTGAAACACAAGAGAACTCCAAATTAACTTGTGCTTAACTCTCTCGTAACTCAAAACAAAAGCAGTGTGGCTTAACTTAGAAGCAATATTTAAAGTAGTTATGCAACAAACAGCAATACAGTGGAAACAGAAGAAACTTCGCACACCAACTTAGAAAAATAAAGTACATTTTTATAAATTATTTAATACCAAAACAACAAAAATCCAAAGTAGAAACGGATATATGCAATTTTAAAGATTTAAGTAAAAATAGTGCTTAAAAGCACAATGTGCCAACTGTGATTATTTGGTTCCACCACACTGGGACAAAGTCCCAAAGTTCAAAGGCCAACAATGTACAAAGTGCAAGACGGATACAGGGGCCAAGACAGTGCTTCTACGAAACGTACCTTAAATCCTGGTTGCAGAGCATTGTGCTGTGCAGCGGTATTCCTGATAAACAATGCAAGGTCCTTCTCGAAGATGCATCAGTGATTCCGATGAGCTGAAATGCAGGCTTACGTCGAGGATGTGTCACACAGTAGCAGTTTCAATGAGCTGAAAAAGGCTGCAAAGTGGGCTTGCGTCAAGGCTGTGTTGGCTCCGATCAGGTGCTGCAAAGAGCTATGTCAGCTTTGTGCCCTGGTGCGTTGGTTCTGATGAGACAACAGCTGTGCTGGCACAGTTCCGTTAGCCCCACTTCCAAGGGTCAAGGACTGCAGAAGCACCACTTGGGGGTTTAGGACTCACAGCAGGATGGGCCCAGGTGCAGGGTTCAAGACGGTTGAAGCCTTTCTTTCCCTGAGGCCCTGATAAGGAGGCCATTCAGCTAACACTTGGAGTCACTCCGGTGGCCCTTGGTTCAAGATGCAGGTCCAGTCCTTCTCACTCAGACAGCAGAGCAGCACAGCAGTCCTTCTTCTCGGTCTTCCACAGGTCTAAAAGTGTACTAAAGAGTTGGGTCTGAGGGTCCACTATTTTATACATGGTGACCTCTTTGAAGCAGGAGAAGCCTCTAGTGTCCTCTCTCTACAGAGGTGTCTTGAAATTTTTGCCTCCCTGACATGGTCCCAGCTTGTCTTGAGGCAAAAAAGACTAGCGTGAAATGCTTTGTGGGTGTGCTGAGGCAGAGACTTTGTGATGTGCAAGCTTGGAAGGTGACAGCTCTTCCCCCTCATCTTGACAGAGATGGCCCATTCTGACAACATATATTCCCCCTTTGTCTCACAGTCTGAGAGCAATACACAAAGACCAACTCCTAACTACACAGTCATGCTTCTGAAAGTGTCATTTTCAGATTTGTGACTTAAAATCCAACTTTACCATTAAGGAATGTTTTAAATAACAATTCTATAAAAGGCACACGCCTTTTATACCTGCTTCCAATTGAAAGTTATCACTTATTAAATGTAACAAATTAACCCAAGAGTTTTGCACTACCAGGACATATAAAAGTGGAACATACATATTCAATTTTTAAACACTATGCACCCTGACCTATGGGCTGTTTAGGGCCCTACACTAGGGTTGACGTATGTATTAAAATGGGAGGCTTAGGTCAGGCAAAAGGTTTCATGTAAAGGTCGAAATGGGAATTTAAAACTGCACACACAGGCTGGAATGGCAGGCCTGAGAAAGGTTCTAAGGGCTACTTAAGAGGGTGGCATAATCAGGGCTACAAGACCACTAGTAGACTTTAATTAACAAGTCCTGGACACGCACCTGTAGTACCAATTTACTGGGGTCTCACAAGTAAATTAAATGTGACAATTGGGTGTAAGCCAATTTCACCATATTTAAGGGAGAGAGCACAAGCACTTTAGCACTGGTTAGCAGTAGTAAAGTGCAGAGTCCAAAGGCCAACATAAATTAATCCAGCAAAAGTAGGGTAAGTAAAGCAAAATGTTTTGGGGGGGAAAGACCACCCTAAG